>NW_025536289.1:0-32500 GCF_020615455.1 Coregonus clupeaformis
TCACTTTTACCCCCTACCTACATGTACATATTACCTCAACTACCAACACTGCTGCTACTCTGTTTATTATCTATCCTGATTGGCTAGTCACTTTTACCCCTACCTACATGTACATATTACCTCAACTACCAACACTGCTGCTACTCTGTTTATTATCTATCCTGATTGACTAGTCTCTTTTACCCCTACCTACATGTACATATTACCTCAACTACCAACACTGCTGCTACTCTGTTTATTATCTATCCTGATTGGCTAGTCACTTTTACCCCTTCCTGATTGGCTAGCCACATATTGTGTTTGTATTGTTTAGATCACCAGAGTGAAGTCTCCAATCTCCGCCTCCAAAACTCTGGACCTGCCAATCAACCCAGAGGACGTTCTCCCTGCAGGTACTAAACATATGGCATTTAACCGTTAGATGCACAACATGGGCCTGGAAGGCCCACAGGCATATTGGTATCCATTTGGGAAAATATTTCCATAAAGAAAGGTATTGTGTGAAATGTGTGTTCAGCGTCTCCAGTTAGTGATGGAGCGTCTCCAGATGTGATGATGTCAGAGAGTCACCTGAGCAGCACATGCCCCCCCTCCCCCTCCACCTCCCCCTTTCCCAACCACCCCAACACAGAGCTGCCCAGCAAGACTACCATGGTGAGTCCACACACACACACACACACACACACACACACACACACACACACACACATATATACACACACATATATACACACACACACACACACACACACACACACACACACCACACACACACACACACACACACACACACACACACACACACACACACACACACTCACACACACACACACACTCACATACACACACACACACACACACACACACACACACACACACACACACACACACACACACACACACACACACACACACACACACATATATACTGTGATGTCACGAGAGGCTGTGTCCTGGAGGGACGTTACATCCCCCTGAGGTGGCTGCAAACCCAGACAGCTATGGCTCCATCTGCTGGTATGGTCGGGAACTCCACCCTCTATGGCCAATCTTCCCACGCAGCTGAAACAAATGAGGAGCTGATGAGCTGAAGGTTGGGGAAGGGAAGAGACACAGTCTCCAAGCTGGGCTCTCTGGAGGACAAGAGTGCTGCACGTCCACTTCCATGAGGAATATAAGGATTTGGAGATACTTACCTTTGGGAAATACTCACCTTTGGATATATGCACCCTGTGGAAATACGTGTGGGACATTTGGAAGGACGTTTTGCTGGGTTGGCCACTAGCTGCAACGTGGAATACAGTAAGACTGGGGAAAAGTTATTTGAGCGAGGGAGAGTTATGATTTTGGATGTGGAAGAGACATCCCTGAACTGTGTAACCTTAAAGAGCCACCAGAGAACAGAATTGTGTTATACTTTCGTTAGTTTCCCAAGACCTTTAATAAAATCCTTGTTTTGGTTGAACCTGGTCTCCTTGCACTACTTGAGCAATCCCGCTGAAAGCTGTGTAGCCTCTCGTGACATCACAGATGGTGGAGAATACGGGCACGCTAAGCGTTAATAGTGCATGTCAGAGGAGGATACCGAAGGTTTGATCACCCAGTTTTCCAAGTTGGCCGTAGGCTCCCCGCCGACTGAAATGGAGGACATATTGAAAGCCCTTGTTGCTGGCCAGCAAGCCCAGATGCAAGTAAACGTGGCTCTCTTGGAGGAGCAAAAGAAAGCCAACCTTCTGAAGGCAGAGGAATTGCAGTTGCAGAGACAGAGGGTGGTCCAAAATACCCGCCCAATAAAGGCAAGTGACTTTATATCTAAGATGGGAGCTACCGATGACATTGAGGCATACCTGCATGCATTTGAGGCCACGGCCACTAGGGGAAGCCTGGCCCAAGCAACAGTGGGTTGGTCTGTTAGCCCCCTTTCTAACCGGGAATCGCTGAATGCTGTCCGGGACCTGGGCCCTGACCAGGTTACTGACTATGATGCCCTGAAGTCTGAGATCCTCAGCAGATATGGACTCACAAAGTTTGGTATGGCCCAGCGCTTTCACAGTTGGACCTTCCAACCAGACCAACCTCCTCGGGCGCAGATGCATGAACTTGTCCGACCGCAAGGAAATGGCTGGATCCGCAGAGGAATACAGCAGCGGCGGTGGTGGAGGCCGTTGTGGTGGATCGTTACCTCACGCGCCCCCTGCCTTATGAGGCAAAACGGTTCATCAGTCAACAGGCCTTGACCACGGCTGATCTGACCGTGGAAGCTGTGGAAAAGTACCAGGCCACAGCGGAGATGCTGAATGCTTCCCGGAAAGACCCCAGGAGTGCGGCCCCACCACAAATGGGAAGAACCCGTCCAAAGGACCCCAAGGTCTCGAACCCAGCCACGTCAGGACTTATCCCGGCTCAGGGGGAGCCAGAAACCAGGCGGGTCCAAGAAGAGTACACCAGGAGGGGGAAACTCGACAGTGTTACCGGTGTGGGGAGATGGGACATATCTCCTGGCAGTGTGGGAAACCAGCCGATGAACCTATGCCCACTGCGGAGTCCTCCAGCTCAGCACCCACACACCGTTTTGCCTCGCTCTTGGGAGTCGTAGATGGCGGCCCAGATCGACCCCCACCTGCCCGGTAACTGTGAATCACCATGATGTGGAGGCCTTACTGGATTCTGGTAGCCGGGCCACCCTGGTGCGTAAGGATTTGGTGGGCCCAACGTGTCTGACCCCGGGAAAGTCCTCCCAGTTTCCTGTGTCCATGGGGACACCAGAGAATACCCCATTACTGAACTTACAATGACCAGCACACGGGGAACCATACACACGACGGCGGGGTGGTTGATTCCCTCCCCGTCCCTGTCCTAATTGGACGAGACTGCCCAGCCTTTTACCCACTCTGGAGAGAGTCTCAGGAGAGGATAACCCGGAGTACCTCGGAAACGGAGAGGCAAGACTCATCCTGGGAAGGCTCCGGTGCAATCCTCCGAGTTACTCACTCCCGCCCGGGCTCTGATAGGGATGGCAGGTGCCCAGACCGACACAGAGACGGAGCTACAGAATCTGGACAAAGAACTGTCTGGTCTGAAGGGGACCGCTGAGAGGTATCGTTTGTTAAAGCAACAGTTAGACATGAAGACTGAAGAGTTAGATATCCTCCAGGCTAAACTCCAACAGAGCTCCTTCCCTAAGCAACAGGAGGAGCTGGAGAGGCTGCGCAGGACCATCGAGGAGTGTGAGGAGACCCTGCGCAGTAGTAAGGAGGTCCAGAAGAAGGCAGAGGAGAAGTACAAGGTGTTGGAGAACAAGATGAAGAATGCGGAGGCAGAGAGAGAGAAGGAACTGAAAGCTGCTCAACAGAAGCTAAACTCTGCTAAAACCAAGGCTGATGCGTTCAGTAAGAAACTCAAGGAGAGACAACAGGAGGCTGAGTCCCTGGTCCTAGAGTTGGAGGAGTTGAAGAGAGAGCAGTCTGGCAAGCACCACGGCAATGCGGACGCCCTTCCCGGCGTGATGCCTTATTCGCTGCCTTTACCCCGACGAGGACGTCGGTCCCGAGGAGGGGGATGTGTGATGTCACGAGAGGCTGTGTCCTGGAGGGACGTTACATCCCCCTGAGGTGGCTGCAAACCCAGACAGCTATGGCTCCATCTGCTGGTATGGTCGGGAACTCCACCCCTCTATGGCCAATCTTCCCACGCAGCTGAAACAAATGAGGAGCTGATGAGCTGAAGGTTGGGGAAGGGAAGAGACACAGTCTCCAAGCTGGGCTCTCTGGAGGACAAGAGTGCTGCACGTCCCACTTCCATGAGGAATATAAGGATTTGGAGATACTACCTTTGGGAAATACTCACCTTTGGATATATGCACCTGTGGAAATACGTGTGGGACATTTGGAAGGACGTTTTGCTGGGTTGGCTACTAGCTGCAACGTGGAATACAGTAAGACTGGGGAAAAGTTATTTGAGCGAGGGAGAGTTATGATTTTGGATGTGGAAGAGACATCCCTGAACTGTTAACCCTTAAAAGAGCCACCAGAGAACAGAATTGTGTTATACTTTCGTTAGTTTCCCAAGACCTTTAATAAAATCCTTGTTTTGGTTGAACCTGGTCTCCTTGCACTACTTGAGCAATCCCGCTGAAAGCTGTGTAGCCTCTCGTGACATCACAATACACACACATATATACACACACACACACACACACACACACACACACACACACACACACACACACACACACACACATACACACACACACTCACACACACACACACACACACTCACATACACACACACACACACACACACACACACACACACATACACACACACACTCACATACACACACACACATTCACACATAGACACACTTTCACCCTCTTCACATGCACTTCTGCTACTCTGTTTATTATCTATCCTGATTGGCTAGTCTCTTTTACCCCTACCTACATGTACATATTACCTCAACTACCAACACTGCTGCTACTCTGTTTATTATCTATCCTGATTGACTAGTCACTTTTACCCCTACCTACATGTACATATTACCTCAACTACCAACACTGCTGCTACTCTGTTTATTATCTATCCTGATTGGCTAGTCACTTTTACCCCTACCTACATGTACATATTACCTCAAATACCTGGTACCCCTGCACATTGACTCAGTACCGGTACTCCTTGTATATAACCTCATTATTGTTATTTTATTGTGTTAATATTTCCTTTTTTTATTTCTCTAATTTGTCTTACTTTTGAACTCTGCGTTGTTGGTTAAGGGCTTGTCAGTCAGCATTTCATGGTAAAGTCTACACCTGTTGTATTTGACGCATGTGAAAATCTATTTGATTTGTATTTGATTTGACACACACACACCTGCACACCCTTACCTGTGTGTTGTCATGGTAACCCGTGTTTAGCTGCGTTGCCGTAACGACAGCATCATGTCCACCATCCCCGAGCCACCAGGAAACGCATCACTGGTCCGCCGGACGCGAGAGGGAGAGACAGACTTCCACCCCCGCGGGTACATTACACCCTACACCCTAGCACCCTAAACACTTCACCCTACACCCTAGCACCTTACACCGTAAAGTCTAAAACATTTCATAGGACGAGAGAGCGAGAGACAGACTTCCACCCCCACAGATACACTACTGCTAACCCTACACTCTAAACTCTTCACCCTAGCACATTGGTATTCAACTCTGACCCTACAAGGTCTGTAACATAATGGTTCTCTGTTCTACCTGATAATGAATTGCACCCACCTGGTGTCCCAGGTATAAATCAGTCCCTGATTAGAGGAACAATGTAAAAACGCAGTGAAACTGGCTTCCAGGTCCAGAGTTGAGTTTGAGGGCCCTAGCACCCTACCCCGTCTAAAACACTATGTAGGACACGGGGGTGCTGTTAGATACTATTTGAAGAGGTAGAGTTTCAGATGTTTTGGGAAGATGGGCAGGGACTCTGCTGTCCTTGCTTCAGGGGGGAAGCTGGTTCCACCATTGGGGTGCCAGGACAGAGAAGAGCTGGGACTGGGCTGAGTGGGAGCTGACCTCTCATAGGGGTGGGAGGGTCAAGAGACCAGAGGTGGCAGAACGGAGTGCTCGGGTTGGGGTGTAGGGTTGGAGCATAGCCTGAAGGTAGGGACTCAGGTTGGGGTGTAGGGTTGGAGCATAGCCTGAAGGTAGGGACTCAGGTTGGGGTGTAGGGTTGGAGCATAGCCTGAAGGTAGGGACTCAGGTTGGGGTGTAGGGTTGGAGCATAGCCTGAAGGAAGGGAGGGGCAGTTCCTCTTGCTGCTCCGTAGGCAAGTACCATGGAGAGGTAGTGCTGAGTGATTAGTGCTTTTTGAGGTCGGTTTGGTTTCAGTTCGATTATTAAAACTAATCACGGTTTTTCGATTTTGGGTTGAATGCTGTAACAACACAGAATAAAACAATGACTGCCCATTACTGCTTGTAAGTAAGCATTTCAGGGTGAGGTCTACACCTGTTGTATTCGGCGCATGTGACAAATAACATTTGATTTGGTTTGATTTGAAGGGGAAGGAGAAAAGTAGTTGAGTGTCATCCGCATAGCAATGATAGGAGAGACCATGTGAGGATATGACGGAGCCGAGTGACTTGGTGTATAGAGGGAAGAGGAGAGGGCCTAGAACCGAGCCCTGGGGGACACCAGTAGTGAGAGTACGTGGTGCAGACACAGATCCTCTCCACGTCACCTGGTAGGAGCGGCCTGCATAACATTCAGTTGATTAAGGTGGGATGTAATGTCTGTAAAAAATTCAACTGTTTCCATCTTCTCCTCATCTTCCAAAAACACAGAAAATTGAGTTGCCTTGTCACTCTTTTGCTCTGATAAGAAAGCTTTGATTTCCTCCTGAATGGGCCAAAAGCGTTCCAAAACCCTGCCTTCGCTGAGCCATCTGACATTGTTTGCGCAGTAGTAAGTCATCAAAACTGGCATTGGCCTCTGTCAGAATGCCTCGTAGCAGGCGGTGTTGTAGGCATGATGTTGCTCTCAAACAGTTGATCAGTTTCATCATCGTTGTCATGACCTCAGAATACTATTTTCCCAGACTGGCAACACAGGACAGATTGATGGATGATGCAGTGATATGATGTCAGGTCAGGGTGGTCCGCTTTAAAAAGTGCAACCAGTTCCTTCTCTCTTCCTATCATGGCTGGAGCTCCATCTGTGGTGATGGAGACCACTGACTTCAGATCTATCCCCCTTTCTGTCAGCATCCCTTTGATGGCCTCATGGGTATCCTCTCCCCGTGAGCTTCTAGATGTGTTAAGCTCAACAGCTCCTCACAGAATTCCTTCTTTGTTTCGTTTTAAAATCTGACAAACACCAGAAGCTAGCCATTATCAGTGTTATCTGTTGATTCATCCACAGCTAATGAAATGCATGGTGCATTCTGAAGGGCCTCATCAAGTTGTGAAGTTAAATCTTCAGCTAATATTTCAGTTCTCCTCATGGCTGTGGAATCTGACAGTCGGATCTGTTGGATCTTTTCCCTGAGCTGATCTTTTTGTTTCCCTTCAAGCAAGGTTTCAGTAACTTCACACATGCATACTTTTACCATCTCAGCGTCTGGAAAAGTTTTTTTGTGTTTTCCCAAAACCCAAGTTATCCTCAGTGAACACTCCATTGCACGTTGTTGGGCTGTCAGGGAATTGACAAGGACTTTGGGTGGACTTTGGGTGATTTCAAGGTTTTACTGTTAACCTATAAAGCGTTACATGGGCTTGCTCCTACCTATCTTTCCGAGTTGGTCCTGCCGCACATACCAATACGGTACGCTACGGTCACAAGACGAGGCCTCCTAATTGTCCCTAGAATTTCTAAGCAAACAGCGGGAGGCAGGGCTTTCTCCTATAGATCTCCATTTTTATGGAACAGTCTGCCTACCCATGTGAGAGACGAGACTCGGTCTCAACCTTTAAGTCTTTACTGAAGACTTATCTCTTCAGTAGGTCATATGATTGAGTGTAGTCTGGCCCAGGAGTGTGAAGGTGAACGGAAAGGCTGGAGCAAACGAACAGCCCTTGCTGTCTCTGCCGGGCCGGTTCCCCTCTCCACTGGGGTTCTCTGCCTCTAACCCTGTTGCAGGGGCTGAGTCACTGGCTTGCTGGTGCTCTTTCATGCCGTCCCTGGGAGGGGTGCGTCACTTGAGTGGGTTGAGTTACTGACGTGATCTTCCTGTCTGGGTTGGCGCCCCCCCTTGGTTTGTGCTGTGGTGGAGACCTCTGTGGGCTATACTCGGCCTTGTCTCAGGATTGTAAGTTGGTGGTTGGGGATATCCCTCTAGTGGTGCGGGGGCTGTGCTTTGGGCGGAGTGGGTGGGGTTATATCCTTCCTGTTTGGCCCTGTCCGGGGTTTCTTCGGATGGGGCCACAGTGTCTCCGGACCGCTCCTGTCTCAGCCTCCAGTATTTATGCTGCAGTAGTTTATGTGTCGGGGGGCTGGGGTTAGTTGGTTATACCTGGAGTACTTCTCCTGTCTTATCCAGTGTCCTGTGTGAATTTAAGTATGCTCTCTCTAATTCTCTCGTTCTCTCTTTCTCTCTGAGAACCTGAGCCCTAGGACCATACGTCAGGACTACCGGGCATGATGACACCTTGCTGTCCCCAGTCCGCCTGGCCTTGCTGCTATTCCAGTTTCAACTGTTCTGCCTGCGGCTACGAAACCCCTACCTGTCCCAGACCTGCTGTTTTCAACTCTTTAATGATCGGCTATGAAAAGCCAACTGAGAGACCTGAGCCCTAGGACCATACGTCGGGACTACCGGCCGTGGTGACTCGGCTATGAAAAGCCAACTGAGATTTATTCCTGATTATTATTTGACCATGCTTGTCACTTATGAACATTTTTGAACATCTTGGCATGGTTCTGTTATAATCTCCACCCGGCACAGCCAGAAGAGGACTGGCCACCCCTCATAGCCTGGTTCCTCTCTAGGTTTCTTCCTAGGCTTTCGCCTTTCTAGGGAGTTTTTCCTAGCCACCGTGCTTCTACACCTGCATTACTAGCTGTTTGGGGTTTTAGGCTGGGTTTCTGTACAGCACTTCGAGATATTAGCTGATGTAAGAAGGGCTATATAAAATAAAATTGATTGATTGATTGACGTCTCATATTGGGATTTGAGTTGGTTAATCTTGTTTGTTCTCACCTCCGTGTTCAGGGGATACGTCTGATCCAGTTTACTATGCCTGGTGTCATAATGGTGCTTAACATGGGCACTTTTCAGGAGAGCTACGGACTCACTGCATATCAGGCACATTGGTTTGGTGCTAGTTGTGGGGAAAATGAACAAATACTGTTCTGTCCACTCTTTTTTTTTAACAAGCCATATTAACAAAGATACTGGTAACTAAGCTCCTTCTATCTGTGATATTAACAAAGATACTGGTAACTAAGCTCCTTCTATCTGTGATATTTACAAATCTTTCAGTTTCTTTCTGCCTGCTTGTCCCAAGGTTCCTCAGAGGATATTTGGATTAATGTGATTGGGATATCCATGAAGCCATCTTGTATTTGCATATAACCACGCGATTGGATTAGACGGGGCGCTAGTAGAGGTGGGCGTTGCTTCGAGATAGAGAGCGAGCTATCTCGTCCTAATATTTATATATTTATATATTTCTTAATTTAATTCTAAAATGTGATTTGATTTGAGAAAGAGAGGTTGCTAGGTTAAAGAGGCCGGTTGATTATTTAAAGCCGTCTAAAAATAATGGATCGACTTTTATAGAACAAAATGCAATGTTGTCTGGTCCGGATTGACCCTTCTCTGGGTCCGGACCCGGACCGCTGTCCGCCAGTTGAGTTTGGCTGCCCTACACCCTTAACCCTACACCCTTTACCCTACACCATTTACCCTCCACCCTTTACCTTACACCATTTACCCTCCACCCTTTACCCTTTACCCTACACCCTTTACCCTACACCATTTACCATACACCATTTACCCTCCACCCTTTACCTTACACCATTTACCCTACACCCTTTACCCTTTACCCTTTACCCTTTACCCTACACCCTTTACCCTACACCCTTTACCCTTTACCCTTTACCCTACACCCTACACCCTTTACCCTTTACCCTACACCCTTTACCCTACACCCTTTACCCTACACCCTTTACCCTACACCCTACACCCTTTACCTTACACCATTTACCCTCCACCCTTTACCCTACACCCTTTACCCTACACCATTTACCATACACCATTTATCCTCCACCCTTTACCTTACACCATTTACCCTACACCCTTTACCCTTTACCCTTTACCCTTTACCCTACACCCTTTACCCTACACCCTACACCCTTTACCATTTACCCTTTACCCTTTACCCTACACCCTACACCCTACACCCTACACCCTTTACCCTTTACCCTTTACCCTATACCATTTACCCTATACCCTTTACCCTACACCCTTTACCCTTTACCCTTTACCCTTTACCCTTTACCCTTTACCCTACACCCTACAGCCTACACCCTTTACCCTTTACCCTTTACCCTTTACCCTTTACCCTACACCCTACAGCCTACACCCCTACCCTACACCCTACACCCCTTTACCTACACCATTTATCCTCCACCCTTTACCCTACACCCTTACCCTACACCATTTACCATACACCATTTATCCTCCACCCTTTACCTTACACCATTTACCCTACACCCTTTACCCCTTTACCCCTTTACCTTTACCCTACACCCTTTACCCTACACCCTACACCCTTTACCATTTACCCTTTACCCTTTACCCTACACCCTACACCCTACACCCTACACCCTTTACCCTTTACCCTTTACCCTATACCATTTACCCTATACCCTTTACCCTACACCCTTTACCCTTTACCCTTTACCCTTTACCCTTTACCCTTTACCCTACACCCTACAGCCTACACCCTTTACCCTTTACCCTTTACCCTTTACCCTACACCCTTTACCCTTTAACCTACACCCTTTACCCTTTACCCTTTACCCTTTACCCTACACCCTTTACCCTTTACCCTTTACCCTTTACCCTACACCCTTTACCCTTTAACCTACACCCTTTACCCTTTACCCTTTATACTTACTTACTTACTTACTTACTTACTTACTTTATTGTCCCCATGGGGAAATTTTGTTGCAGTGTCATGTACACATTTAAAGTGGCGTTAAATACAAAACAAGATTGACAATACAACTTTCAATAACAGTCACGCACCAATAAAAATAAGAAATAAGAAATAAAACATTTAAAACATTTAAAACAAAGACTAGCCTGCTGGCCTTACGGGGTCAATGGGAACATTTGCCCGAGCTATTTAAGAGGGATATCACACCTGGCACAAATGATTGTCTCGTTCTATTTTTCCTACTGAGGGGTGCCCTATACCTACGCCCAGAGGGGAGTAATTCAAAGTCCAGGTACAGGGGGTGACTTGGGTCTAAAATGATTTTGTGAGCCTTTACCCTACACCCTACACCCTTTACCCTACACCCTTTACCCTTTACCCTTTACCCTACACCCTTTACCCTACACCCTTTACCCTTTACCCTTTACCCTACACCCTTTACCCTTTACCCTTTACCCTACACCCTTTACCCTACACCCTTTACCCTTTACCCTTTACCCTACACCCTTTACCCTTTACCCTACACCCTTTACCCTTTACCCTTTACCCTACACCCTTTACCCTTTACCCTTTACCCTTTACCCTACACCCTACAGCCTACACCCTTTACCCTTTACCCTTTACCCTACACCCTTTACCCTTTACCCTACACCCTTTACCCTTTACCCTACACCCTTTACCCTTTACCCTTTACCCTACACCTTTACCCTTTACCCTTTTTACCCTTTATTCCTACACCCTTTACCTTTTTACCCTACACCCTACACCCTTTACCTTTACCCTTTTCCTTTTATTCCTACTCCTACACCCTACACCCTTTACCCTTTACCCTACACTCTTTACCCTCCCTTTACCTTTACCCTTACCCTACACCCTACAGCCTACACCCTTTACCCTTTACCCTACACCCTTTACCTCCTTTACCCTACACCCTTTACTCCCTTACCTCCTACACCCCTTTACTCCTTTACCCTTTACCCTTTACTCTTTACCCTACACCCTACACCTTTACCCTCTTTTACCCTACACCTTTACTCCTTTACCCTTACCCTTTACCCCACACCCTACACCCTCTACTCCTTTACTCCTACACCCCTTTGATCTTTACCCTTTACCCTACACCCTACAGCCTACACCCTTTCCCCTTTATCCTACACCCTTTACCTAACACCACATCCTTAACCCTTTACCCCTTTACCCACACCCTTTACCTTACTAACCCTATCCTTTATCCTACACCTACACCCTTTACCTTTACCCCTTTTACCCTTTACCTACACCCTACACCCTTTACCCTTTACCTACACCTTTACCTCTTTTACTCCTTTACCTTTACCATTTACCATTACTCTACACCCTACACCCTTTACCCTTACCCTTTACTCCTACACCCCTTTACCACCTTTACCCTACACCCTTTACCCTTTACCCTACATCCTTTAACTTTTAATCCTACACCCTACACCCTTTACCCTTTACCCTTTACCCTACACCCTACACCCTTTTACCTTTACCCTCTACCCTACACCCTTTACCCTTTACCCTACAGCCTACACCCTTTCTCCTTTACCCTTTACTCCTTTACCCTACACCTTTACCTTTACCCTACACCTCTTAATCCTACCCTACACCCTTTACCTTCTACCCTACACCCTACACCCTACATCCTTTACACTTTACTCCTTTACCCCTTACTCCTTTACCTTTTCCCTTACCCTACACCCTACACCCTTTACCCCTTTACCCTACACCCTTTACTCCTTTAACCTTTACCTATCCTTACCCTTACCTCTACATTCTACACCCTTTACTCCTTTACCCTTTACTCCTACTCCTACACCCTTTACCCTTTATCCTACACCCTTTACTCCTTTACCCTACACCCTACACCCTACACCCTATCCTACTCCTATACCCTTTACCTTTACCCTACACTCCTACACCCTTTACCCTTTACCCTACACCTTTACTCCTTTACTCACTTTACCCTACACCCTACACCCTTTACTCCTTTACCCTTTACCCTACACCCTTTACCTTTACCAACTCCTACACCCTTTACTCCTTTACCTACACCCCCACCTTTACCCTACACCCTACACCCTTTACTCTTTACCCTTTACCTTTACCCTTTACCCTACACCCTACACCCCTTACCCTTTACCCTTTACCCTACACCCTTTACCATTTACCCACTCCTACACCCTACAGCCTACACCCTTTACTCCTTTTACCCTTTACCCTTTTACCCTACACCCCTTTTACCCTTTACCCTACACCTTTACTCCTTTACCCTACACCCTTTTACCCTTACCCTACACCCTACACCCCTACACCATTTAACCCTACACCCTTTTACCTGCTTTACTCCTACACCCTACACCCTACACCCACCCTTTACCCTACCCTACACCCTTTAATCCTTTACCCTTTACCCTACACCCTTTATTTTACCCACACCCTACACCCTACTCCACACCCTTACCCTTTATTTTACCCTTTACCCTTTACCCTTTACCCTACACCTTTACCCTTTACCCTTTACCCTACACCCTACACCCTTTACCCTTTACCCTACACCCTTTACCCTTTAAATAATAAATATAAATAATTGGTCATTTAGCAGACGCTCTTATCCAGAGCGACTTACAGGAGCAATTAGGGTTAAGTGCCTTGCTCAAGGGCACATCGACAGATTTTTCACCTACCCTTTACCCTACACCCTTTACCCTTTACCCTACACCATTTACCCTTTACCCTTTACCCTACACCCTACACCCTACACCCTTTACCCTTTACCCTTTACCCTACACCCTACACCCTTTACCCTTTACCCTACACCCTTTACCCTTTACCCTTTACCCTTTACCCTTTACCCTACACCCTACACCCTTTACCCTTTACCCTACACCCTTTACCCTTTACCCTTTACCCTACACCCTTTACCCTTTACCCTACACCCTACACCCTTTACCCTACACCCTTTACCCTTTACCCTACACCCTTTACCGTTTACCCTTTACCCTACACCCTTTACCCTTTACCCTTTACCCTACACCCTACACCCTTTACCCTTTACCCTACACCCTTTACCCTTTACCCTTTACCCTACACCCATTACCTTACCCCTACACCATTTACCCTTTACCCTTTACCTACACCCTACACCCTTTACCCTACACCTTTACCCCTTACTCCTTTACCCTTTACCTACACCCTACACCCTTTACTCTTTTACCCCTTACCCTACCCTTTAACCTACACCTTTACCCTTTACCACCTACACCCTACCCTTTACCTTTACTCCTTTACCCTTTACCCTACCCTACACCCTTTACTCCTTTACCCCTTTCCTACACCCTACACACCTTTACTCCTTTCTAATTAACCCTACACCCTACCCTACACCTTTACCCTAACACCCTTTTACTCCTTTACCTTTACCCTACACCTTTACCCCTTTACCCTTTACCCTACACCCTACACCCTTTACACTTTACCCTTTACCCTTTACCCTTTACCCTACACCCTACACCCTTTACCCTTTACCCTTTACCCTTTACCCTACACCCTTTACCCGTTACCCTCCACCCTTTACCCTACACCCCTACACCCCTTTACCCTTTACCCTACACCCTTTACCCTTTACCTTTACCCTACACCCACACCCTTTACCCTTTACTCCTACACCCTTTACCCTTTACTCTTTACTCCTACACCCTAAGGCTACACCTTTACCCTTTACCCTACACCCTTTACCACTCCTACACCCTTTACACCTTTACCCTTTACCCTTTACCCTACACCCTACACCCTTTACCCTTTACCCTACACCCTTTACCCTTTACCCTTTACCCTACACCCTACACCCTACACCCGTTACCCTTTACCCTACACCCTTTACCCTTTACCCTTTACCCTTTACCCTACACCCTACAGCCTACACCCTTTCCCCTTTACCCTACACCCTTTACCCTTTACCCTACACCCTATACCCTTTACCCTTTACCCTACACCCTTTACCCTTTACCCTTTACCCTACACCCTTTACCTTTTACCCTACACCCTTTACCCTTTACCCTACACCCTATACCTACCCCACCTCTACACCCTTTACCCTTTTACCCTTTTACCCTACACCCTTTACCACTTCTACACCCTTTACCCTTTACCCTTTAACCTACACCCTACATCCTTCTACCCTTTACCCTACACCCTTTACCCTTACCCCTTACCTTTACCTTTACCCTTTACCCTTTACCCTACACCCTTTACCCTTTACCCTACACCCTTTACCCTTTACTTTACACCCTACACCCTACACCCTTTACCCTTTACTCCTTTACCTCTTTTATCTTTACCCTTACTCCTACACCCTTTACCCTTTACCCTACACCCTTTACTCCCTTTAACCATTACCCTACACCCTTTTACCTTTACTCCCTATACCCTTTACCCTACACCTTTAACTCTTTACTCCCTACACCCTTTACCCTTTTACCCTTTACCCCTTTACCCTACACCCTTACTCCTATAATCCTTTTAATTCTTTACCCTTTACCTTTACTCCTTTTACCCTATACCTAATCTTTACTATACCCACCCTACACCCTTTACCCTACCCTACCTTTTACCCTTTTTCTTTACCCCTTTACTCCTCTACCTTTCACTCCTATACCCTTTACCCCTTTACCCTTACCCTTTACCTACACCTTTACACCTTTACTCCTACACCCTATACCTTTTTACCCTTTACCCTTTACTCCTTAATCCACACCCTATACCCTTTACTCCACTACCTACACCCTTTACCTTTACCCCCTTACCCTTTACCCTTTACCCTACAGCCTACACCCTTTACCCTTTACCCTACACCCTTTACCCTTTACCCTTTACCCTACACCCTACACCCTTTACCTTTTACCCTTTACCCTTTACCCTTTACCCTTTACCCTACACCCTACACCCTTTACCCTACATCCTACACCCTTTACCCTACACCCTTTACCCTTCACCCTTTACCCTTTACCCTTTACCCTTTACCCTACACCCTACACCCTTTACCCTACACCCTTTACCCTTTACCCTTTACCCTTTACCCTTTACCCTACACCCTTTACCCTTTACCCTTTACCCTTTACCCTTTACCCTACACCCTATACCCTTTACCCTTTACCCTACACCCTTTACCCTTTACCCTTTACCCTACACCCTTTACCCTACACCCTACACCCTTTACCCTTTACCCTTTACCCTACACCCTTTACCCTTTACCCTTTACCCTTTACCCTTTACCCTTTACCCTACACCCTATACCCTTTACCCTTTACCCTACACCCTTTACCCTTTACCCTTTACCCTTCAACCTTTACCCTTTACCCTACACCTTTTACCCTTTACCCTACACCCTTTACCCTACACCCTACACCCTTTACCCTTTACCCTTTACCCTACACCTTTTACCCTTTACCCTTTACCCTTTACCCTACACCCTATACCCTTTACCTTTACCCTTACCCTACACTTTAACCCTTTACCTTTACCGCTACCCTTTACCCTTTTACTTTTTACCTTTACCCTTACCCGACTCCTACACCCTATACCTACTCCCCTTTACCCTACACCCACACCCTTTACCCTTACCCTTACCCACACCCTACACCCTTTACCTCTGCACCCTACACTTCTTTACCATTTAACCTTACCTTTACTCCTTTACCTTTACCTACACCCACTCCTTTACCTTTACCTTTTACCTTTACCCTTTTACCCTACACCCTATACCCTTTACTCCTTTACCCTACACCCTTTACCCTTTACCCTTTACCTCTACACCCTTTACCTTTTACCCTACACCCTTTACTCCTTTACCCTACACCCTATAATCTTTACTCCTTTACCCTACACCTTTACCTTTTACCCTTTACCCTACACCCTTTACCTTTTTACCCTACACCTTTACCTTTACCCTTACCCTACACCCTACATCCTTTACCTTTACTCCTACACCCCTTACCCTTTACCTTTACCCTACACCCTTTACCCTACCCACCCACCCTTTACCCTCTTACCCTTTACCCTACACCCTTTACCCTTTAACCTACACCCTTTACCCTTACCTTACACCTACACCCTACACCTTTACCCTTTACCCTTTACCCCTTTACCCTTTACCCTTTACCCTTTTACTCCTACACCCTTTACCCTTTACCCTACACCCTTTACCCTTTTACTCCTTACCCTACACCTGCACCTTTACCCTATACCCTTTACCCTACACCCTTTAATCCCTTTACCCTACACACCCTTTACTCCTTTACCCTTTACCCTACACCCTTACTCCTATACCCTTTACCCTTTACTCCTTTACCCTTTACCCTTTTACTCCTACACTCCTTTACTCTTTTACCCTATACCCTACCCTACACCCTTTACCCTTCACCCTACACCCTTTACCCTTTTCCTTTACTCCTACACCGCTTTAACCTATACCCACCCCACCCTTATTTCTTTTACCCCTACACCTCTTTACTCCTTTACCCTACACCTATACCCTTTACCCCTTTACCCTTTACCCTTTACCCTACACCCTATACTTTACCTTTACCCTACACCCTTTTACCCTTTACCCTTTACCCTACACCTTTACCTTTTACCCTTTACCCTTTACCTTTACCCCTACACCTTTACCCTTTACCCTTTACCCTACACCCTTTACCTTTTACCCTACACCCTTTACCCTTTACCCTTTACCCTACACCCTACACCCTACACCCTTTACCCTTTACCCTACACCCTTTACCCTTTACCCTTTACCCTACACCCTTTATCAATCAATTTTATTTTATATAGCCCTTCTTACATCAGCTAATATCTCGAAGTGCTGTACAGAAACCCAGCCTAAAACCCCAAACAGCTAGTAATGCAGGTGTAGAAGCACGGTGGCTAGGAAAAACTCCCTAGAAAGGCGAAAGCCTAGGAAGAAACCTAGAGAGGAACCAGGCTATGAGGGGTGGCCAGTCCTCTTCTGGCTGTGCCGGGTGGAGATTATAACAGAACCATGCCAAGATGTTCAAAAATGTTCATAAGTGACAAGCATGGTCAAATAATAATCAGGAATAAATCTCAGTTGGCTTTTCATAGCCGATCATTAAGAGTTGAAAACAGCAGGTCTGGGACAGGTAGGGGTTCCATAACCGCAGGCAGAACAGTTGAAACTGGAATAGCAGCAAGGCCAGGCGGACTGGGGACAGCAAGGAGTCACCACGGCCGGTAGTCCTGACGTATGGTCCTAGGGCTCAGGTTCTCAGGAGAGAAAGAGAGAACGAGAGAATTAGAGAGAGCATACTTAAATTCACACAGGACACTGGATAAGACAGGAGAAGTACTCAGGTATAACCAACTAACCCCAGCCCCCGACACATAAACTACTGCAGCATAAATACTGGAGGCTGAGACAGGAGCGGTCCGGAGACACTGTGGCCCCATCCGAAGAAACCGGACAGGGCCAAACAGGAAGGATATAACCCCACCCACTCCGCCAAAGCACAGCCCCGCACCACTAGAGGGATATCCCCAACCACCAACTTACAATCCTGAGACAAGGCCGAGTATAGAACCCACAGAGGTCTCCACCACAGCACAAACCAAGGGGGGGCGCCAACCCAGACAGGAAGATCACGTCAGTAACTCAACCCACTCAAGTGACGCACCCTCCCAGGGACGGCATGAAAGAGCACCAGCAAGCCAGTGACTCAGCCCTGCAACAGGGTTAGAGGCAGAGAACCCCAGTGGAGAGGGGAACCGCCCGGCAGAGACAGCAAGGGCTGTTCGTTGCTCCAGCCTTTCCGTTCACCTTCACACTCCTGGGCCAGACTACACTCAATCATATGACCTACTGAAGAGATAAGTCTTCAGTAAAGACTTAAAGGTTGAGACCGAGTCTGCGTCTCTCACATGGTAGGCCAGACTGTTCCATAAAAATGGAGATCTATAGGAGAGAAAGCCCTGCTCCCGCTGTTTGCTTAGAAATTCTAGGGACAATTAGGGGAGGCCTGCGTCTTGTGACCGTAGCGTACGTATTGGTATGTACGGCAGGACCAACTCGGAAAGATAGGTAGGAGCAAGCCCATGTAACGCTTTATAGGTTAACAGTAAAACCTTGAAATCAGCCCTTGCCTTAACAGGAAGCCAGTGTAGGGAAGCTAGCACTGGAGTAATATGATCAAATTTCTTGGTTCTAGTCAGGATTCTAGCAGCCGTATTTAGCACTAACTGAAGTTTATTTAGTGCTTTATCCGGGTAGCCGGAAAATAGAGCATTGCAGTAGTCTAACCTAGAAGTAACAAATGCATGGATTAATTTTTCTGCATCATTTTTGGACAGAAAATTTCTGATTTTTGCAATGTTAAAAAAAAAAAAAAAAGCTGTCCTTGAAACAGTCTTGATATGTTCGTCAAAAGAGAGATCAGGGTCAAGAGTAACACCGAGGTCCTTCACAGTTTTATTTGAGACGACTTTTACAACCATCGAGATGAATTGTCAGGATTTAACAGAAGATCTCTTTGTTTCTTGGGACCTAGAACAAGCATCTCTGTTTTGTCCGAAGTTTAAAAGTAAAACGTTTTCAGCCATCCACTTCCTTATGTCTGAAACACAGGCTTCTAGCGAGGGGCAATTTTTGGGGCTTCACCATGTTTCATTGAAATGTACAGCTGTGTGTCATCCGCATAGCAGTGAAAGTTAACATTATGTTTTCGAATAACATCCCCAAGAGGTAAAATATATAGTGAAAACAATAGTGGTCCTAAAACGGAACCTTGAGGAACACCGAAATGTACAGTTGATTTGTTCGGAGGACAGACCATTCACAGAGACAAACTGATATCTTTCCGACAGGTAGGATCTAAACCAGGCCAGAACTGTCCGTGTAGACCAACTGGTTTCAGTCTCTCCAAAAGAATGTGGTGATCGATGGTGTCAAAGGCAGCACTAAGGTCTAGTAGCACGAGGACAGATGCAGAGCCTCGGTCTGACGCCATTAAAAGGTCATTTACCACCTTCACAAGTGCAGTCTCAGTGCTATGATGGGGGTCTAAAACCAGACTGAAGCATTTCGTATACATTGTTTGTCTTCAGAAAGGCAAGTGAGTTGCTGCGCAACAGCTTTTTCTAAAATTTTTGAGAGGAATGGAAGATTCGATATAGGCCGATAGTTTTTATATTTTCCGGGTCAAGGTTTGGCTTTTCAAGAGAGGCTTTATCACTGCCACTTTTAGTGAGTTTGGTACACATCCGGTGGATAGAGAGCTGTTTATTATGTTCAACATAGGAGGGCCAAGCACAGGAAGCAGCTCCTTCAGCAGTTTAGTAGGAATAGGATCCAGTATGCAGCTTGAAGGTTTAGAGGCCATGATTATTGATCATTGTGTCAAGAGATATAGTACTAAAACACTTAAGTGTCTCTCCCGATCCCAGGCCCTCGCAGAGCTGGCAGATCCAGGACAGCTAAGCCCTGGAGGAATACGCAGATTCAAAGAGGAGTCCGTAATTTGCTTTCTAATGGTCAGTGATCTTTTCCTCAAAGAAGTTCATGAATTTATCACTGCTTGAAGTGAAAGCCATCCTCTCTTGGGGAATGCTGCTTTTAGTTAGCTTTGCAACAGTATCAAAAAGAAATTTTTGGATTGTTCTTATTTTCCTCAATTAAGTTGGAAAAGTAGGATGATCGAGCAGCAGTGAGGGCTCTTCGGTACTGCACGGTACTGTCTTTCCAAGCTAGTCGGAAGACTTCCAGTTTGTGTGTGGCGCCATTTCCGTTCCAATTTCCTGGAAGCTTGCTTCAAAGCTCGGGATTTTCTGTATACCAGGGAGCTAGTTTCTTATGACAAATGTTTTTCGTTTTTAGGGGTGCAACTGCATCTAGGGTATTGCGCAAGGTTAAATTGAGTTCCTCAGTTAAGTGGTTAACTGATTTTTGTCCTCTGACGTCCTTGGGGTAGGCAGAAGGAGTCTGGAAGGGCATCAATGAATTTTTGTGTTGTTTGAGAATTTATAGCACGACTTTTGATGCTCCTTGGTTGGGGTCTGAGCAGATTATTTGTTGCGATTGCAAATGTAATAAAATGGTGGTCCGATAGTCCAGGATTTTGTGGAAAAACATTAAGATCTACAACATTTATTCCATGGGACAAAACTAGGTCCAGAGTATGACTGTGGCAGTGAGTAGGTCCAGAGACATGTTGGACAAAACCCACTGAGTCGATAATGGCTCCGAAAGACTTTTGGAGTGGGTCTGTGGACTTCTCCATGTGAATATTAAAATCACCAAAAATTAGAATATGATCTGCTATGACTACAAGGTCTGATAGGAATTCAGGAAACTCAGAGAGGAACGCTGTATATGGCCCAGGAGGCCTGTAAACAGTAGCTAAAAAAGTGATTGAGTAGGCTGCATAGATTTCATGACTAGAAGCTCAAAAGATGAAAACGCCATTTTTTTTTTGTAAATTGAAATTTGCTATCGTAAATGTTAGCAACACCTCCGCTGCGGGATGCACGGGAATATGGTCACTAGTGTAACCAGGAGGTGAGGCCTCATTTAACACAGCAAATTCATCAGGCTTAAGCCATGTTTCAGTCAGGCCAATCACATCGAGATTATGATCAGTGATTAGTTCATTGACTATGACTGCCTTTGAAGTGAGGGATCTAACATTAAGTAACCCTATTTTTGAGATGTGAGGTATCACGATCTCTTTCAATAATGGCAGGAATGGAGGAGGTCTTTATCCTAATAAGATTGCTAGGGTGAACACCGCCATGTTTAGTTTTGCCCAACCTAGGTCGAGGCACAGACACAGTCTCAATGGGTATGGCTGAGCTGACTACACTGACTGTGCTATTGGCAGACTCCACTAAGCTGGCAGGTTGGCTAACAGCCTGCTGCCTGGCCTGCACCCTATTTCACTGTGGGGCTAGAGGAGTTAGAGCCCTATCTATGTTGGTAGATAAGAGGAGAGCACCCTCCAGCTAGGATGGAGTCCGTCACTCCTCAGCAGGTCAGGCTTGGTCCTGTTTGTGGGTGAGTCCCAGAAAGAGGGCCAATTATCCACAAATGTTATCTTTTGGGAGGGGCAGAAAACAGTTTTCAACCAGCGATTAAGTGCTGAGACTCTGCTGTAGAGCTCGTCACTTCCCCTAACTGGGAGGGGGGCCAGAGACAATTACCGATGCCGACACATCTTTCTAGCTGATTTACAAGCTGAAGCTATGTTGCACTTGGTGACCTCTGACTGTTTCATCCTAACATCGTTGGTGCCGACGTGGATAACAATATCTCTATACTCTCTACACTCGCCAGTTTTAGCTTTAGCCAGCACCATCTTTAGATTAGCCTTAACGCCGGTAGCCCTGCCCCCTGGTAAACAGTGTATGATCGCTGGGTGATTCGTTTTAAGTCTAATACTGCGGGTAATGGAGTCGCCAATGACTAGGGTTTTCAATTTGTCAGAGCTAATGGTGGGAGCCTTCGGGCGTCTCAGACCCCCGTAACGGGAGGAGTAGAGACTAGAGAAGACTCAGACTCAGACTCCGACTCGCTACATAATGGGGAAAAGGTTGAAGGTTTCTGTCGGCTGAATGAGCGACACCGGTTGAGCATTCCAACAGTATTTCCCTCCAGAAGCCATGAGAAAGTTGTCCGGCCGCGGGGACTGTGCGGGGGGATTTATACTAACGTTACTGTCTGTACTTACTGGTGGCACAGACGCTGTTTCTTCCTTTCCTACACTGAGATTACCCTTGCCTAACGATTGCGTCTGAAGCTGGGCTTGTAGCATAGCTTATTTTCGCCGTAAGGCGATCGTTCTCCCTGTATATTATGAGTACAGCGACTGCAATTAGAAGACATCATGTTAATGTTACTACTTAGCTTCGGCTGTTGAAGATGTTGATGAACCATGTCCAGATAAAGCGTCCGGAGTGAAAAAGTTGAATAAGGGAAAAAAGTTGCGATGGGAAAAAAAGGAAAATAACGTAAAGTTGGCAGCTAAAACGCACAGGAAAATGACTCTTCTGTCTCGGGATAAACGTCCGGGGTGAAAAAGTTTAACGAAAAAGATGAGTGAGGACAAAACTAAAAAGTTGGTAAATTTGTTGAACACAAAGATTGATTAAACGTTTATTAAAAGTAAAACGTGAATAGTTTGGCAGGTAGCCAAGTAGCAACAAACAGCACAGCAGTACGGAGTACCCTTTACCCTACACCCTTTACCCTTTACCCTACACCCTTTACCCTTTACCTTACACCCTACACCCTACACCCTACACCCTTTACCCTTTACCCTTTACCCTTTACCCTTTACCCTTTACCCTACACCCTTTACCCTACACCCTTTACCCTTTACCCTATACCCTTTACCCTACACCCTTTACCCTTTACCCTATACCCTTTACCCTACACCCTTTACCCTACACCCTTTACCCTTTACCCTTTACCCTACACCCAACACAGTGTACACTCTAAACACTACATAGGAAAAAGGTTTGTAACTTCTGACTACATTTTTCTTTCTCTGTTTCAGCCTCGGTGACTTTGAATGTGAGAGTGTAGACAACATGGATTATGGTAAAGTACCTGAGACTGTAGACCCCATGATCTATACCCTATGATCTATACCCTACAACCCCATACTGTAGACCCTATGATCTATACCCTACAACCCCATACTGTAGACCCTATGATCTATACCCTATGATCTATACCCTATGATCTATACCCTACAACCCCATACTGTAGACCCTATGATCTATACCCTATGATCTATACCCTACAACCCCATACTGTAGACCCTATGATCTATAACCTACAACCCCATACTGTATACCCTATGATCTATACCCTATGATCTATACCCTCCAACCCCATACTGTAGACCCTATGATCTATACCCTCCAACCCCATACTGTAGACCCTATGATCTATACCCTACAACCCCATACTGTAGACCCTATGATCTATACCCTATGATCTATACCCTACAACCCCATACTGTAGACCCTATGATCTATACCCTACAACCCCATACTGTATACCCTATGATCTATACCCTACAACCCCATACTGTAGACCCTATGATCTATACCCTACAACCCCATGCTGTATACCCTATACCCCTCTAATCATCTCTCCCTTCTCCCCTCCCCCTCTCTCCGTCCAGATGAGGAAATAGAGACGTGTGGTCCTCCCTCGCTCCACTCCTCCTCCTCCTCCCATCAGTCAGAATGTTTAGACTCCTATGACCTGGAGACCGTCAACAACATTTTCAGGAAACTGTCTCTGGAGAGGTACACACACACACACACACACACACACACACACACACACACACACACACACACACACACCCCTCCCCCTAGTGTATTTTCCCCCCCTCGTCTTCTGTTTTTACGTCCAGAGGCGGCACTCGTCACTTCCTGTTGAACGCGGAACGAGGGAGAGCGTTGTTTTGAAAGTCTATTGAAAAGGTTACTAGCTAGCTAACTTTTGAGTGTGGATCCCGTGACGCGGTTGGTATCAGTTACTGGGACCACTACTATCTGTCCAGGGATCCTGCTGACCAAGGCCGGGTCTGAGGAGCTGTTTGTATCAGTTACTGGGACCACTACTATCTGTCCAGTGATCCTGCTGACCAAGGCCGGGTCTGAGGAGCTGTTGGTATCAGTTACTGGGACCACTACTATCTGTCCAGTGATCCTGCTGACCAAGGCTGGGTCTGAGGAGCTGTTGGTATCAGTTACTGGGACCACTACTATCTGTCCAGGGATCCTGCTGACCAAGGCCGGGTCTGAGGAGCTGTTGGTATCAGTTACTGGGACCACTACTATCTGTCCAGGGATCCTGATGACCAAGGGTCTGAGGAGCTGTTGGTATCAGTTACTGGGACCACTACTATCTGTCCAGTGATCCTGCTGACCAAGGCTGGGTCTGAGGAGCTGTTGGTATCAGTTACTGGGACCACTACTATCTGTCCAGTGATCCTGCTGACCAAGGCTGGGTCTGAGGAGCTGTTGGTATCAGTTACTGGGACCACTACTATCTGTCCAGTGATCCTGCTGACCAAGGCCGGGTCTGAGGAGCTGTTGGTATCAGTTACTGGGACCACTACTATCTGTCCAGTGATCCTGCTGACCAAGGCCGGGTCTGAGGAGCTGTTGGTATCAGTTACTGGGACCACTACTATCTGTCCAGTGATCCTGCTGACCAAGGCCGGGTCTGAGGAGCTGTTGGTATCAGTTACTGGGACCACTACTATCTGTCCAGGGATCCTGCTGACCAAGGCCGGGTCTGAGGAGCTGTTGGTATCAGTTACTGGGACCACTACTATCTGTCCAGTGATCCTGCTGACCAAGGCCGGGTCTGAGGAGCTGTTGGTATCAGTTACTGGGACCACTACTATCTGTCCAGTGATCCTGCTGACCAAGGCCGGGTCTGAGGAGCTGTTGGTATCAGTTACTGGGACCACTACTATCTGTCCAGTGATCCTGCTGACCAAGGCCGGGTCTGAGGAGCTGTTTGACGTAGCAGCTAGCCTAGTTGCTAGCTAGCTGCCTATCAAGCTAGCTGGGTTTCCTTGAACGCAGGCCGCGACACGGTTAGCCATTTTGTCTAGGACCGCGGATTGTCCCGGGTTTGTGGCTGTCTAGATCCCTGATTATTACACCACTACATATCTACAATACAGAATGTATAAAACCATCATACAACAATATTACAATGTATGTGTGTGTAGAGTGCTTGTGCTAGTGTGTGTGTGTGTGTGTCTCTACCTGTGTGTGTGTGTATCTCTTCAGATAGATTTATTTTTAAAAATCTGATTCTACTGCTTGCATCAGTTACCTGATGTGGCATAGCCTTCCATGTAGTCATGGCTCTATGTAGTACTGTGCGCCTCCCACAATCTGTTCTGGACTTGGGGACTGTGAAGAGACCTCTGGTGGCATGTCTTGTGGGGTATGCATGGGTGTCCGAGCTGTGTGCTTGTTGTTTAAACAGACACCTCGGTGCATTCAGCTTGAAAACACTTCTTACAAAACAAGTAGTGATGAAGTCAATCTCTCCTCCACTTTGAGAAATGAGAGATTTACATGCATATTATTAATGTTAGCTCTCTGTGTACAATTAAGGGCCAGCCGTGCTGCCCTGTTCTGAGCCAATTGTAATTTTCCGAGGTCCGTCTTTGTGGCACCTGACCACACTACTGAACAGTAGTCTAGGTGCGACAAAACTAGGGCCTGTAGGACCTGCCTTGTTGATAGTGTTGTTAAGGCAGAGTAGCGCTTTATTATAGACAGACTTCTCCCCATCCTAGCTACTGTTGGATCAACATGTTTTGACCATGACAGTTGACAATCCAGGGTTACTCCAGGCAGTTTAGTCACCTCAATTTCCACATGATTCATTACAAGATTTAGTTGAGGTTTAGGGTTTAGTGAATGATTTGTTCCAAATACAATGCTTTTAGTTTTTAAATATTTAGGACTAACTTATTCCTTGCCACCCATTCTGAAACTAACTGCAGCTCTTTGTTAAGTGTTGCTGTCATTTCAGTCGCTGTAGTAGCTGATGTGTATAGTGTTGAGTCACCCACATACATAGACACACTGGCTTTACTCAAAGCCAGTGGCATGTCATTGGTAAAGATTGAAAAAAGTAAGGGGCCTAGACAGCTGCCCTGGGGAATTCCTGATTCTACCTGGATTATGTGGGAGAGGCTTCCATTAAAGAACAACCTCTGTGTTCTGTTAGACAGGTAACTCTTTATCGACAATATATCAGGGGGTGTAAAGCCGTAACACATACGTTTTTCCAGCAGCAGACTATGATCGATATTGTCAAAAGCCGCACTGAAGTCTAACAAAACAGACCATACAATATTTTTATCGTCAATTTCTCTCAGCCAATCATCAGTCATTTGTGTAAGTGTCGTGCTTGTTGAATGTCCGTCCCTATAAGCGTGCGAAGAAGATGTCGCCGGAGAAGATGGCTGCCGTTTTACAGCCCTCTAACCAATTGTACTATTATGTGTGTTTTTTCGCATTATTTGTAATTTATTCTGTACATAATGTTTCTGCCATCATCTCTTATAACCAAAAAGAGCTTCTGGATATCAGGACAGCGATTACTCACCTCGTATTGGACGAAGATTTTTTCTTCAACAAGTCGGACGCGAAGGATATCCTACAGACACCCGACAAGGCCCAAATCCCCGTCATTCGCAGGAGAAAGAGACAGTGATATCGTGGACGTAGGTCGGGGTGCCTCGTAAGGATCCGACGGCAAGCGAGTAAACTGCCTCTTCCATCAATCCTATTAGCCAATCTTCAATCTTTGGAAAATAAATTAGATGACCTAAGAGCACAGTTATCCTACCAACGGGACATTAAAAACTGTAATATCTTATGTTTCACCGAGTCATGGCTGAACAACGACATGGACAACATACAGCTAGCGGGCTATACGCTACATCGGCAGGATAGAACGGCTGACTCCGGTAAGACAAGGGGTGGCGGTCTGTGTATATTTGTAAACAACAGCTGGTGCACAAAATCAAATACTAAGGAAGTCTCGAAGTTTTGCTCGCCTGAGGTAGAGTATCTTATGATAAGCTGTAGACCACACTATTTACCAAGAGAGTTTTTATCTATATTTTTCATAGCTGTCTATCTACCACCACAAACCAATGCTGCCATTAAGATTGCACTCCATGAGCTGTATAAGGCCATAACTAAACAGGAAAACGCTCATCCAGAGGCAGCGCTCCTAGTGGCCGGGGACGTTAATGCAGGGAAACTTAAATCCGTTCTACCTAATTTCTACCAGCATGTTAAATGTGCAACCAGAGGAAAAAAAACTCTAGACCACCTTTACTCCACACACAGAGACGCATACAAAGCTCTCCCTCGCCCTCCATTTGGCAAATCTGACCATAACTCTATCCTCCTGATTCCTGCTTACAAGCAAAAACTAAAGCAGGAAGCACCAGTGGTTAATAAAAAAGTGGTCAGATGACGCAGATGCTAAGCTACAGGACTGTTTTGCTAGCACAGACTGGAAAATGTTCTGGGAT
Source organism: Coregonus clupeaformis (assembly GCF_020615455.1). Lineage (NCBI taxonomy): Eukaryota > Metazoa > Chordata > Actinopteri > Salmoniformes > Salmonidae > Coregonus > Coregonus clupeaformis. Next base: position 27,772 of record NW_025536289.1, read on the forward strand.
TCTTCAGATAGCATTGAGGAGTACACCACATCAGTCACTGGCTTCATCAATAAGTGCATCGATGACGTCGTCCTCACAGTGACCGTACGTACATACCCCAACCAGAAGCCATGGATTACAGGCAACATCCGCACTGAGCTAAAGGGTAGAGCTGCCGCTTTCATGGAGCGGGACTCTAACCCGGACACTTATAAGAAATCCCGCTATGCCCTCCAACGAACCATCAAACAGGCAAAGAGTCAATACAGGACTAAGATTGAATCGTATTACAGCGGCTCTGACACTCGTCGGATGTGGCAGGGCTTGAAAACTATTACAGACTACAAAGGGAAGCACAGCCGCGAGCTGCCCAGTGACACAAGCCTACCAGACGAGCAGAAACCACTTCTATGCTCGCTTAGAGGCAAGCAACACTGAAGCATGCATGAGAGCACCAGCTGTTCCGGATGACTATGTGATCACGCTCTCCGTACCCGATGTGAGTAAGACTTTTAAGCAGGTCAACATTCACAAGGGCGCAGGTCCAGACGGATTACCAGGACATGTACTCTGAGCATTTGCTGACCAACTGGCAAGTGTCTTCACCGACATTTTCAACATGTCCCTGACTGAGTCTATAATACCAACGCTTTCAAGCAGACCACCATAGTCCCCGTGCCCAAGGACACTAAGATAACCTGCCTAAATGACTACCGACCCGTAGCACTGACGTCTGTAGCCATGAAGTGCTTTGAAAGGCTGGTCATGGCTCACATCAACACCATTATCCCAGAAACCCTAGACCCACTCCAATTTGCATACCGCCCCAACAGATCCACAGAAGATGCAATCTCTATTGCACTCCACACTGCCCTTTCCCACCTGGACAAGAGGAACACTTACGTGAGAATGCTATTCATTGACTACAGCTCAGCGTTCATCACCATAGTGCCCTCAAAGCTCATCACTAAGCTAAGGACCCTGGGACTAAACACCTCCCTCTGCAACTGGATCCTGGACTTCCTGACGGGCCGCCCCCAGGTGGTAAGCGTAGGTAACAACACATCTGCCACGCTGGTTCTCAACACGGGGCCCCTCAGGGGTGCGTGCTCAGTCCCCTTCTGTACTCCCTGTTCACCCATGATTGCATGGCCAGGCACGACTCCAACACCATCATTAAGTTTGCCGACGACACAACAGTGGTAGGCCTGATCACCGACAATGATGAGAAAGCCTATAGGGAGGAGGTCAGAGACCTGGCCATGTGGTGCCAGGATAACAACCTCTCCCTCAACCTGACAAAGACAAAGGAGATGATTGTGGACTACAGGAAAAAAAAGAGGACTGAGCACGCCCCATTCTCATCGACGGGCTGTAGTGGAACAGGTTGAGAGCTTCAAGTTCCTTGGTGTCCACATCACCAACGAACTATCATGGTCCAAACACACCAAGACAGTCGTGAAGAGGGCACGACAAAGCCTATTCCCCTCAGGAGACTGAAAAGATTTGGCATGGGTCCTCAGATCCTCAAAAAGTTATACAGCTGCACCATCGAGAGCATCCTGACTGGTTGCATCACCGCCTGGTATGGCAACTGCTCGGCCTCCGACCGCAAGGCACTACAGAGAGTAGTGCGTACGGCCCAGTACATCACTGGGGCCAAGCTTCCTGCCATCCAGGACCTCTATACCAGGCGGTGTCAGAGGAAGGCCTCAAAATTGTCAAAGACTCCAGCCACCCTAGTCATAGACTGTTCTCTCTGCTACTGCACGGCAAGCGGTACCGGAGCGCCAAGTCTAGGTCCAAAAGGCTTCTCAACAGCTTCTACCCCCAAGCCATAAGACTCCTGAACAGCTAATCATGGCTACCCGGACTATTTGCATTGCCCCCCCACCCCATCTTTTTACGCTGCTGCTACTCTGTTAATTATTTATGCATAGTCACTTTAACTCTACCCACATGTACATACAATGCCCTCCACAATTATTGGCACCCCTGTTTAAGATGTTGTCGAGGACTTCCAAAAATTATCCTTTTTTTTTTTTAAACAACATAGAACCCAAATGCAAAAAAATAGAAAAATCCAACCTTTTATTTAAGTACATTACTTTGGTGTAAAAAAATAAAATCACACATTTAGAAAAAAAAATACTTGAAATCATGTGTCCCACAATTATTGGCACCCCTGATGTTAATACTTTGTAGAACCCCCTTTTGCCAACAAGACAGCACTTAATCTCCTCCTATAACATTTCACAAGATTGGAGAACACAGAGAGAGGGATCTTTGACCATTCTTCTTTGCACAATCGTTCTAGATCATCCAGTGTCCTGGGTCCTCTCTTATGCACTCTCCTCTTTAGCTCGCCCCACAGGTTTTCGATTGGGTTGAGGTCTGGGGACTGAGATGGCCATGGGAGGACCTTGAGTTTGTGACTGCTGAACCATTTTGTTTTGGATCATTATCCTGCTGAAAGACCCAATGACGACCCATCTTCAGCTTTCTGGTAGAGGCCATCAGGTTTTTATTTAAAATGTCCTGGTAGTTCAAAGCGTTCATAATGCCATGCACCCTAACAAGGTTCCCAGGGCCTTTGGAAGAGAAACAGGCCCACAGCATCACAGATCCTCCACCATACTTCACGGTGGGCATGAGGTGCTTTTCGGCATACTCATCTTTTGTTTTACGCCAGACTCACTTAGAGTGTTTGTAGCCAAAAAGCTCAATCTTAGTCTCATCTGACCAAAGCACACGATCCCAGTTGAAGTCCCAGTGCCGCTTAGCAAACTCCAGATGTTTACGTTTGTGAGTGTTAGTGAGAAAAGGCTTTTTCCTTGCATGCCTCCCAAACAGCTTGTTGGCATGTAGAGAGCGTCTGATGGTTGTTTTGGAGACTTTGTGACCCCAAGATGCCACTCTTTGATGCAATTCTGTGACAGTGAGCTTAGGACTTTTTTTTACTTCTCTTACCATCCTCCTCACTGTGCGTTGTGGCAAGATAAACTTGGGACGTCTTCCAGCCTTGTTTGTCACTGTTCCAGTTGTTTTAAACTTCTTATTGATTCCTCTGACTGTAGATACGGGCAAGTTAAGGCGAGTGGCTATTTTCTTGTAGCCATTGCCTGACTTATGAAGGTCGACACAAATCTGCCTTACTTGAATGGTGTGTTCTCTTGTCTTTGCCATGTTGACAAATGGGTAAGAGAATTAGGCCTCTGTGTCACGTCATATTTATACCCCAGGGAAACAGGAAGTCATGAATTACTAATTAAAAGTTCCTAGATACCCTGACCAACTTTAGCAACTACAGAAAAATGTATTTTAAAAAAAATCAATTAAAATTTTCAGCGGAATTGTTAGGGGTGCCAATAATTGTGGGACACATGATTTCAAGTTTATTTTTTTCTAAATGTGTGATTTTTTTTTTTTACCACCAAAGTAATGTACTTAAATAAAAGGTTGGATTTTTCTATTTTTTTGCATTTGGGTTCTATGTTGTTTAAAAAAAAAAGGATAATTTTTGGAAGTCCTCGACCACATCTTAAACGGTTGTGCCAATAATAGTGGAGGGCACTGTATTACCTCAACTACCTCAACTAGCCGGTGCCCCCGCACATTGACTCTGCACCGGTACCCCCCTGTATATAGCCTCCCTACTGTTATTGCACATTGACTCTGTACCGGTACCCCCCTGTATATAGCCTCCCTACTGTTATTACACATTGACTCTGCACGGTACCCCCCTGTATATAGCCTCCCTACTGTTATTACACATTGACTCTGCACCGGTACCCCCCTGTATATAGCCTCCCTACTGTTATTGCACATTGACTCTGCACGGTACCCCCTGTATATAGCCTCCCTACTGTTATTACACATTGACTCTGTACCGGTACCCCTGTATATAGCCTCCCTACTGTTATTTCACATTGACTCTGTACCGTACCCCCTGTATATAGCCTCCCTACTGTTATTTCACATTGACTCTGTACCGGTACCCCCTGTATATAGCCTCCCTACTGTTATTTCACATTGACTCTGTACCGGTACCCCTGTATATAGCCTCCCTACTGTTATTTCCCATTGACTCTGTACCGGTACCCCTGTATATAGCCTCCCTACTGTTATTTCCCATTGACTCTGTACCGGTCCCCTGTATATAGCCTCCCTACTGTTATTTCCCATTGACTATGTACCGGTACCCCCTGTATATAGCCTCCCTACTGTTATTACACATTGACTCTGTACCGGTACCCCCCTGTATATAGCCTCCCTACTGTTATTGCACATTGACTCTGCACCGGTACCCCCCTGTATATATAGCCTCCCTACTGTTATTTTATTTTACTTCTGCTCTTTTTTTCTCAACACTTTTTTGTTGTTGTTTTATTTTACTTTTTTTTATAAACAAATAAATGCATTGTTGGTTAAGGGCTGTAAGTAAGCATTTCTCGGTAATGTCTACACCTGTTGTATTCGGCGCATGTGGCAAATAAAATTTGATTTGATTTTATTTTATTTGAAGTCTGTTGTCAATTTGTTTATTGTAAAAAAGAATTGTCAAATACAATTTTTTCCAAAAGGGTTGGTAATAGGGTAACGGAATAACTTTTGCTTACCTCCAGGCCTGAGTGCCTTTTGACACTTTCTAGTAGGCTTAGATTTAAGATATGGCAAATAGGAGTGGCACACACTTTCTAGTAGTTGTTAACTGTAAAATATCATTGTATCTGGTCAAACACAATTATTT
>NW_025536289.1:37500-63263 GCF_020615455.1 Coregonus clupeaformis
AATCCCCTAACCCATTGTAAATCCCTTAACACCATTGTAAATCCCTTAACACCATTGTAAATCCCTAACAGCATTGTAAATCCCTAACCCATTGTAAATCCCTTTAACACCATTGTAAATCCCTAACCCATTGTAAACCCCTAACCCCATTGTGAAATCCCCTAACCCCATTGTAAATCCCTAACCCATTGTAAATCCCCTTAACACCATTGTAAATCCCCTAACCCATTGTAAATCCCCTAACACCATTGTAAATCCCTAACACCATTGTAAATCCCCTAACCCATTGTAAATCCCTTCAACACCATTGTAAATCCCCAACCCATTGTAAATCCCTAACACCATTGTAAATCCCCTAACCCATTGTAAATCCCCTAACCCCATTGTAAATCCCCTAACACCATTGTAAATCCCCTAACCCATTGTAAATCCCTTAACACCATTGTAAATCCCCTAACCCATTGTAAATCCCTTAACACCATTGTAAATCCCCTAACCCATTGTAAATCCCCTAACCCCATTGTAAATCCCCTAACAGCATTGTAAATCCCTAACACCATTGTAAATCCCTTGACACCATTGTAAATCCCCCTAACACCATTGTAAATCCCTAACAGCATTGTAAATCCTCTAACACCATTGTAAATCCCCAACGGCATTGTAAATCCCTAACAGCATTGTAAATCCCTTAACACCATTGTAAATCCCCTAACAGCATTGTAAATCCCCTAACCCATTGTAAATCCCTTAACACCATTGTAAATCCCCTAACCCATTGTAAATCACCTAACCCCATTGTAAATCCCCTAACCCCATTGTAAATCCCCTAACCCATTGTAAATCCCTTAACACCATTGTAAATCCCCTAACCCATTGTAAATCCCCTAACACCATTGTAAATCCCCTAACACCATTGTAAATCCCCTAACCCATTGTAAATCCCTTAACACCATTGTAAATCCCCTAACCCATTGTAAATCCCCTAACACCATTGTAAATCCCCTAACCCATTGTAAATCCCCTAACCCCATTGTAAATCCCCTAACACCATTGTAAATCCCCTAACCCATTGTAAATCCCTTAACACCATTGTAAATCCCCTAACCCATTGTAAATCCCCTAACCCCATTGTAAATCCCCTAACCCATTGTAAATCCCCTAACCCATTGTAAATCCCTTAACACCATTGTAAATCCCCTAACCCATTGTAAATCCCCTAACACCATTGTAAATCCCCTAACCCCATTGTAAATCCCCTAACCCATTGTAAATCCCCTAACCCCATTGTAAATCCCCTAACCCATTGTAAATCCCCTAACCCATTGTAAATCCCCTAACACCATTGTAAATCCCCTAACCCATTGTAAATCCCTTAACACCATTGTAAATCCCCTAACCCATTGTAAATCCCTTAACACCATTGTAAATCCCCTAACCCATTGTAAATCCCCTAACCCCATTGTAAATCCCCTAACAGCATTGTAAATCCCCTAACACCATTGTAAATCCCTTGACACCATTGTAAATCCCCTAACACCATTGTAAATCCCCTAACAGCATTGTAAATCCCCTAACACCATTGTAAATCCCCTAACAGCATTGTGAATCCCCTAACAGCATTGTAAATCCCTTAACACCATTGTGAAATCCTAACAGCATTGTAAATCCCTAACCCATTGTAAATCCCTTAACACCATTGTAAATCCCCAACCCATTGTAAATCCCCTAACCCCATTGTAAATCCCCTAACCCCATTGTAAATCCCCTAACCCATTGTAAATCCCTTAACACCATTGTAAATCCCCTAACCCATTGTAAATCCCCTAACACCATTGTAAATCCCCTAACACCATTGTAAAACCCCTAACCCATTGTAAATCCCTTAACACCATTGTAAATCCCCTAACCCATTGTAAATCCCTAACACCATTGTAAATCCCCTAACCCATTGTAAATCCCCTAACCCCATTGTAAATCCCCTAACACCATTGTAAATCCCCTAACCCATTGTAAATCCCTTAACACCATTGTAAATCCCCCTAACCATTGTAAATCCCCTAACCCCATTGTAAATCCCCTAACCCATTGTAAATCCCCTAACCCATTGTAAATCCCTTAACACCATTGTAAATCCCCTAACCCATTGTAAATCCCCTAACACCATTGTAAATCCCCTAACCCCATTGTAAATCCCCTAACCCATTGTAAATCCCCTAACCCCATTGTAAATCCCCTAACCCATTGTAAATCCCCTAACCCATTGTAAATCCCCTAACCCCATTGTAAATCCCCTAACCCCATTGTAAATCCCCTAACCCATTGTAAATCCCTTAACACCATTGTAAATCCCCTAACCCATTGTAAATCCCCTAACCCATTGTAAATCCCCTAACCCCATTGTAAATCCCCTAACCCATTGTAAATCCCTTAACACCATTGTAAATCCCTTAACACCATTGTAAATCCCCTAACAGCATTGTAAATCCCCTAACCCATTGTAAATCCCTTAACACCATTGTAAATCCCCTAACCCATTGTAAATCCCTAACCCCATTGTAAATCCCCCTAACCCCATTGTAAATCCCCAACCCATTGTAAATCCCTTAACACCATTGTAAATCCCCTAACCCATTGTAAATCCCCTAACACCATTGTAAATCCCCTAACACCATTGTAAATCCCCTAACCCATTGTAAATCCCTTACACCATTGTAAATCCCCTAACCCATTGTAAATCCCCTAACACCATTGTAAATCCCCTAACCCATTGTAAATCCCTAACCCCATTGTAAATCCCCTAACTACCATTGTAAATCCCTAACCCATTGTAAACCCCCTTAACACCATTGTAAATCCCCAACCCATTGTAAATCCCTAACCCCATTGTAAATCCCCAACCCATTGTAAATCCCCTAACCCCATTGTAAATCCCTAACACCATTGTAAATCCTAACAGCAGAAATCCCCTAAACCCATTGTAAATCCCCTAACCCCATTGTAAATCCCTAACCCATTGTAAATCCCCCTAACCCCATTGTAAATCCCTAACCCATTGTAAATCCCTCTAACCCATTGTAAATCCCCTAACCCATTGTAAATCCCCTAACCCCATTGTAAATCCCCTAACCCATTGTAAATCCCCAACCCATTGTAAATCCCTAACCCATTGTAAATCCCTAACCCATTGTAAATCCCCAACCCCATTGTAAATCCCCTAACCCATTGTAAATCCCCTAACCCATTGTAAATCCCCTAACCCATTGTAAATCCCTTAACACCATTGTAAATCCCCTAACCCATTGTAAATCCCCCTAACCCCATTGTAAATCCCTAACCCCATTGTAAATCCCTAACCCATTGTAAATCCCTAACCCATTGTAAATCCCCTAACCCCATTGTAAATCCCTAACACCATTGTAAATCCCCTAACCCATTGTAAATCCCCTAACCCATTGTAAATCCCTAACCCATTGTAAATCCCCTAACCCCATTGTAAATCCCCAACCCATTGTAAATCCCCTAACCCATTGTAAATCCCCAACCCATTGTAAATCCCCCTAACCCATTGTAAATCCCCTAACCCATTGTAAATCCCTTAACACCATTGTAAATCCCCTAACCCATTGTAAATCCCCTAACCCCATTGTAAATCCCCTAACCCATTGTAAATCCCCTAACCCATTGTAAATCCCCTAACCCATTGTAAATCCCCTAACCCATTGTAAATCCCCTAACCCATTGTAAATCCCCTAACCCATTGTAAATCCCCTAACCCATTGTAAATCCCCTAACCCATTGTAAATCCCCTAACCCATTGTAAATCCCCTAACCCATTGTAAATCCCCTAACCCATTGTAAATCCCCTAACCCCATTGTAAATCCCCTAACAGCATTGTAAATCCCCTAACCCATTGTAAATCCCCTAACCCATTGTAAATCCCCTAACCCATTGTAAATCCCCTAACCCATTGTAAATCCCCTAACCCATTGTAAATCCCCTAACCCATTGTAAATCCCCTAACCCATTGTAAATCCCTTAACACCATTGTAAATCCCCTAACCCATTGTAAATCCCTAACCCCATTGTAAATCCCCAACCCATTGTAAATCCCCTAACCCTTTGTAAATCCCCTAACCCATTGTAAATCCCTAACCCATTGTAAATCCCCCAACCCATTGTGAATCCCCTAACCCCATTGTAGTAATCCCTAACCCATTGTAAATCCCCTAACCCATTGTAAATCCCTAACCCATTGTAAATCCCCTAACCCATTGTAAATCCCCCCAACCCATTGTAAATCCCTAACCCATTGTAAATCCTCTAACCCATTGTAAATCCCCCTAACCCATTGTAAATCCCCTAACCCCATTGTAAATCCCCTAACAGCATTGTAAATCCCCTAACCCATTGTAAATCCCCTAACCCATTGTAAATCCCCTAACCCATTGTAAATCCCCTAACCCATTGTAAATCCCCTAACCCATTGTAAATCCTCTAACCCATTGTAAATCCCTTAACACACATTGTAAATCCCTAACAGCATTGTAAATCCCCCTAACCCATTGTAAATCCCCCAACCCATTGTAAATCCCCTAACCCATTGTAAATCCCCTAACCCATTGTAAATCCCCTAACCCATTGTAAATCCCCTAACCCATTGTAAATCCCTTAACACCATTGTAAATCCCCTAACAGCATTGTAAATCCCCTAACCCATTGTGAATCCCCTAACCCATTGTAAATCCCCTAACCCATTGTAAATCCCCTAACCCATTGTAAATCCCCTAACCCATTGTAAATCCCCTAACCCATTGTAGTGGTGGTTTTATCTGCATCTGTTCTTGACACAACCTCTCTTTATGCTCAGGCTTCAAACATAGCTAAAAAACATTTCGCAATATAGTATGTGTGTGTGTGTGTGTGTGTGTGTGTGTGTGTGTGTGTGTGTGTGTGTGTGTCTGTGTGTGTCTGTGTGTGTCTGTGTGTGTGTGTGTGTTGTGTGTGTCTGTGTGTGTGTGTGTGTTGTGTGTGTGTGTGTCTGTGTGTGTGTGTGTGTTGTGTGTGTGTGTGTCTGTGTGTGTGCCAGGGTACCGGAGGCTGCAGAGGGATCTATCGGAGGGAACGGTGACGTCAGGAGACTCATTCTACATCAGAACCAACCTCAACATCTCTGGCCAATCAGACACCTGCTCTCTGAGCGTGCATTGTGACGAGGTACCTGCTGACCTTAAACCTATCCCCTGACCTCTAACCCTAACCCTGCTCTCTGAGGATGCTCTGAGACGAGGTACCTGCTGACCCTAACCCCTGACCTCTAACCCTAACCCTGCTCTCTGAGCATGCTCTGAGACGAGGTACCTGCTGACCCTAACCCCTGACCTCTAACCCTAACCCTAACCCCTGACCTCTAACCCTGCTCTCTGAGCATGCTCTGAGACGAGGTACCTGCTGACCCTAACCCCTGACCTCTAACCCTAACCCTGCTCTCTGAGGATGCTCTGAGACGAGGTACCTGCTGACCCTAACCCCTGACCCTAACCCTAACCCTGCTCTCTGAGGATGCTCTGAGACGAGGTACCTGCTGACCCTAACCTCTAACCCTAACCCTGCTCTCTGAGCATGCTCTGAGACGAGGTACCTGCTGACCCTAACACCTGACCTCTAACCCTAACCCTGCTCTCTGAGCATGCTCTGAGACGAGGTACCTGCTGACCCTAACCCCTGACCTCTAACCCTAACCCTGCTCTCTGAGCATGCTCTGAGACGAGGTACCTGCTGACCCTAACCCCTGACCTCTAACCCTAACCCTGCTCTCTGAGGATGCTCTGAGACGAGGTACCTGCTGACCCTAACCCCTGACCTCTAACCCTGCTCTCTGAGCATGCTCTGAGACGAGGTACCTGCTGACCCTAACCCTAACCCCTGACCTCTAACCCTAACCCTGCTCTCTGAGCATGCTCTGAGACGAGGTACCTGCTGACCCTAACCCTAACCCTTGACCTCTAACCCTGCTCTCTGAGCATGCTCTGAGACGAGGTACCTGCTGACCCTAACCCCTGACCTCTAACCCTAACCCTGCTCTCTGAGCATGCTCTGAGACGAGGTACCTGCTGACCCTAACCCCTGACCTCTAACCCTGCTCCTCTGAGCATGCTCTGAGACGAGGTACCTGCTGACCCCTAACCCCTGACCTCTAACCCTAACCCTGCTCTCTGAGCATGCTCTGAGACGAGGTACCTGCTGACCCTAATCCCCTGACCTCTACCCCTAACCCTGCTCTCTGAGCATGCTCTGAGACGAGGTACCTGCTGACCCTAACCCCTGACCTCTAACCCTAACCCTGCTCTCTGAGCATGCTCTGAGACGAGGTACCTGCTGACCCTAACCCTGACCTCTGACCTCTAACCCCTAACCCTGCTCTCTGAGCATGCTCTGAGACGAGGTACCTGCTGACCCTAACCCTAACCCCTGACCTCTAACCCTGCTCTCTGAGCATGCTCTGAGACGAGGTACCTGCTGACCCTAACCCTGACCTCTAACTCCTAACCCTGCTCTCTGAGCATGCTCTGAGACGAGGTACCTGCTGACCCTAACCCCTGACCTCTAACCCTGCTCTCTGAGCATGCTCTGAGACGAGGTACCTGCTGACCCTAACCCCTGACCTCTAACCCTGCTCTCTGAGCATGCTCTGAGACGAGGTACCTGCTGACCCTAACCCCCTGACCTCCTAACCCTAACCCTGCTCTCTGAGCATGCTCTGAGACCAGGTACCTGCTGACCCTAACCCCTGACCTCTGACCTCTAACCCTAACCCTGCTCTCTGAGCTTGCTCTGAGACGAGGTACCTGCTGACCCTAACCCCTGACCTCTAACCCTAACCCTGCTCTCTGAGCATGCTCTGAGACGAGGTACCTGCTGACCCTAACCCCTGACCTCTAACCCTGCTCTCTGAGCATGCTCTGAGACGAGGTACCTGCTGACCCTAACCCCTGACCCCTAACCCCTGACCTCTAACCCTAACCCTGCTCTCTGAGCATGCTCTGAGACGAGGTACCTGCTGACCCTAACCCCTGACCTCTAACCCTAACCCTGCTCTCTGAGCATGCTCTGAGACGAGGTACCTGCTGACCCTAACCCCTGACCCCTGACCCTAACCCTGCTCTCTGAGCATGCTCTGAGACGAGGTACCTGCTGACCCTAACCCTAACCCCTGACCTCTAACCCTGCTCTCTGAGCATGCTCTGAGACGAGTGTACCTGCTGACCCTAACCCTGACCTCTAACCCTAACCCTGCTCTCTGAGCATGCTCTGAGACGAGGTACCTGCGGACCCTAACCCCTGACCTAACCCCTGCTCTCTGAGCATGCTCTGAGACGAGGTACCTGCTGACCCTAACCCCCTAACCCTAACCCTAACCCTGCTCTCTGAGCATGCTCTGAGACGAGGTACCTGCTGACCCAACCCTAACCCTAACCCTGTCTCTGAGCATGCTCTGAGACGAGGTACCAGCATAACCCAACCCCCTGACCTCTAATCCTAACCCTGCTCTCTGAGCATGCTCTGAGACGAGGTACCTGCTGACCTAACCCTAACCCCCTGACCTCTAACCCTAACCCTGCTCTCTGAGCATGCTCTGAGACGAGGATACCGCTGACCAACCCTGACCTCTAACCCTAACCCTGCTCTCTGAGCATGCTCTGAGACGAGGTACCGCTGACCCTAACCCTGATCTCTAACCTAACCCTGCTCTCTGAGCATGCTCTGAGACGCAGGTACCTGCTGACCCTAACCCTAACCCTGACCTCTAACCCTGCTCTCTGAGCATGCTCTGAGACGAGGTACCTGCTGACCCTAACCCCTGACCCCCCTAACCCTAACCCTGCTCTCTGAGCATGCTCTGAGACGAGGTACCTGCTGACCCTAACCCCTGACCTCTAACCCTAACCCTGCCTCTGAGCATGCTCTGAGACGAGGTACCTGCTGACCCTAACCCTGACCTCTAACCCTAACCCTGCTCTCTGAGCATGCTCTGAGACGAGGTACCTGCTGACCCTAACCCCTGACCTCTAACCCTGCTCTCTGAGCATGCTCTGAGACGAAGTACCTGCTGACCCTAACCCTAACCCCTGACCTCTGACCTCTAACCCTAACCCTGCTCTCTGAGCATGCTCTGAGACGCAGGTACCTGCTGACCCTAACCCTAACCCTGACCTCTAACCCTAACCCCTGCTCTCTGAGCATGCTCTGAGACGAGGTACCTGCAGACCCGACCCTGACCTCTAACCCTAACCCGCTCTGAGCATGCTCTGAGACGAGGTACCCTGCTGACCCTAACCCCTGACCTCTAACCCTAACCTCTGCTCTCTGAGGATGCTCTGAGACGAGGTACCTGCTGACCCTAACCCCTGACCTCTAACCCTGCTCTCTGAGCATGCTCTGAGACGAGGTACTGCTGACAACCCTGACCTCTAACCCTGCTCTCTGAGCATGCTCTGAGACGAGGTACCGCTGACCCAACCCTGACCCTAACTCCTAACCCTGCTCTCTGAGCATGCTCTGAGACGAGTGTACCCTGCTGACCCTAACCCCTGACCTCTAACCCTAACCCTGCTCTCTGAGGATGCTCTGAGACGAGGTACCTGCTGACCCTAACCCCTGACCTCTAACCCTAACCCTGCTCTCTGAGCATGCTCTGAGACGAGGTACCTATGACCCTAACCCTGACCTCTAACCCTAACCCCTGCTCTCTGAGCATGCTCTGAGAGCAGGTACCTGCTGACCCTAACCCCCTGACTCTAACCCTAACCTGCTCTCTGAGCATGCTCTGAGACGAGGTACCTGCTGACCCTAACCCCTAACCCTAACCCTAACTCCTGCTCTCTGGTAGCATGCTCTGAGACGAGGTACCTGCTGACCTGACCTCTAACCTAACCCTGCTCTCTGAGCATGCTCTGAGACGAGGTACCTGCTGACCCTAACCCCTGACCTCTAACCCTAACCCTGCTCTCTGAGCATGCTCTGAGACGAGGTACTGCTGACCTAACCCCTGACCTCTAACCCTAACCCTGCTCTCTGAGCATGCTCTGAGACGAGGTACCTGCTGACCCTAACCCCTGACCTCTAACCCTAACCCTGCTCTCTGAGCATGCTCTGAGACGCAGGTACCTGCTGACCAACCCTGACCTCTAACCTAACCCTGCTCTCTGAGCATGCTCTGAGACAGAGTACCTGTGACCCAACCCTAACCCCTGACCTCTAACCCTAACCCTGCTCTCTGAGCATGCTCTGAGACGAGGTACCTGCGGGACCCTAACCCCTGTCCTCTAACCCTGCTCTCTGAGCATGCTCTGAGACGAGGTACCTGCTGACCCTGACCTCTGACCTCTAACCCTAACCCTGCTCTCTGAGCATGCTCTGAGACGAGGTACCTGCGACCCTAACCCTAACCCTGACCTCTAACCCTAACCCTGCTCTCTGAGCATGCTCTGAGACGAGGTACCTGCTGACCCTAACCCCTGACCTCTAACCCTAACCCTGCTCTCTGAGCATGCTCTGAGACGAGGACCTGCTGACCCTAACCCCTGACCCTAACCCTAACCCTGCTCTCTGAGGATGCTCTGAGACGAGGTACCTGCTGACCCTAACCCCTGACTCTAACCTAACCCTGCTCTCTGAGCATGCTCTGAGACGAGGTACCTGCTGACCCTAACCCTGACCTCTAACCCTAACCCTGCTCTCTGAGCATGCTCTGAGACGAGGTACCTGCTGACCCTAACCCTTGACCTCTAACCCTAACCCTGCTCTCGAGGATGCTCTGAGACGAGGTACCCTGCTGACCCTAACCCCTGACCTCTAACCCTGCTCTCTGAGCATGCTCTGAGACGAGGTACCTGCTGACCCTAACCCTGACCTCTAACCCTAACCCTGCTCTCTGAGCATGCTCTGAGACGAGGTACCTGCTGACCCTAACCCCTGACCTCTAACCCTAACCCTGCTCCTGAGCATGCTCTGAGACGAGGTACCTGCTGACCCTAACCTCTAACCTAATCCTGCTCTCTGAGCATGCTCTGAGACGAGGTACCTGCTGACCCTAACCCTGACCTAACCCTAACCCTGCTCTCTGAGCATGCTCTGAGACGAGGTACCTGCGACCCTAACCCCGACCTCTAACTCCCTAACCCTGCTCTCTGAGCATGCTCTGAGACGGAGGTACCTGCTGACCCTAACCCCTGACCTCTAACCCCTAACCCTGCTCTCTGAGCATGATCTGAGACGAGGTACCTGCTGACCCTAACCCTAACCCCTGACCTCTAACCTAACCCTGCTCTCCGAGCATGCTCTGAGACGAGGTACCTGCTGACCCTAACCTCTAACCCCTGACCTCTAACCCTGCTCTCTGAGCATGCTCTGAGACGAGGTACCTGCTGACCCTAACCCTGACCTCTAACCCTGCTCTCTGAGCATGCTCTGAGACGAGGTACCTGCTGACCCTAACCCGACCCTGACCTCTAACCCTGCTCTCTGAGCATGCTCTGAGACGAGGTACCTAGCTGACCCTAACCCCTGACCTCTAACCTAACCCTGCTCTCTGAGGATGCTCTGAGACGAGGTACCTGCTGACCCTAACCCTGACCTCTAACCCTAACCTCCTGCTCTCTGAGCATGCTCTGAGACGAGGTACCTGCTGACCCTAACCCCTGACCTCTAACCCTAACCCTGCTCTCTGAGGATGCTCTGAGACGCAGGTACCTACTGACCTAACCCTGACCTCTAACCTGCTCTCTGAGCATGCTCTGAGACGAGGTACCTGCGACCCTAACCCTGACCTCTAACCCTGCTCTCTGAGCATGCTCTGGAGACGAGGTACCTGCTGACCCTAACCCCTGACCTCTAACCCTAACCCTGCTCTCTGAGCATGCTCTGAGACGAGGTACCTGCTGACCCTAACCTCTAACCCTAACCCTGCTCTCTGAGCATGCTCTGAGACGAGGTACCTGCTGACCCTAACCCTTGACCTCTAACCCTAACCCTGCTCTCTGAGGATGCTCTGAGACGAGGTACCTGCTGACCCTAACCCTAACCCTGCTCTCTGAGCATGCTCTGAGACGAGGTACCTGCTGACCCTAACCCCTGACCTCTAACCCTGCTCTCTGAGCATGCTCTGAGACGCTAGGTACCTGCTGACCCTAACCCCTGACCTCTAACCTAACCCTGCTCTCTGAGCATGCTCTGAGACGAGGTACCTGCTGACCCTAACCCCTGACCTCTAACCCTAACCCTGCTCTCTGAGCATGCTCTGAGACGAGGTACCTGCTGACCCTAACCCCTGACCTCTAACCCTGCTCTCTGAGCATGCTCTGAGACGAGGTACCTGCTGACCCTAACCCCTGACCCTAACCCTAACCCTGCTCTCTGAGCATGCTCTGAGACCAGGTATGCTGACCCTAACCCTGACCTCTAACCCTAACCCTGCTCTCTGAGCATGCTCTGAGACGAGGTACCTGCTGACCCTAACCCCTGACCCTAACCCTGCTCTCTGAGCATGCTCTGAGACGAGGTACCTGCTGACCCTAACCCTAACCCCTGACCTCTAACCCTAACCCTGCTCTCTGAGGATGCTCTGTGACGAGGTACCTGCTGACCCTAACCCCTGACCTCTAACCCTAACCCTGCTCTCTGAGCATGCTCTGAGACGAGGTACCTGCTGACCCTAACCCCTGACCTCTAACTCCTAACCCTGCTCTCTGAGCATGCTCTGAGACGAGGTACCTGTGACCCTAACCCCTGACCTCTAACCCTAACCCTGCTCTCTGAGCATGCTCTGAGACGAGGTACCTGCTGACCCTAACCCCTGACCTCTAACCCTGCTCTCTGAGCATGCTCTGAGACGAGGTACCTGCTGACCCTAACCCCTGACCTCTAACCCTGCTCTCTGAGCATGCTCTGAGACGAGGTACCTGCTGACCCTAACCCCTGACCTCTAACCCTAACCCTGCTCTCTGAGCATGCTCTGAGACGAGGTACCTGCTGACCCTAACCCCGACCTCCTGACCTCTAACCCTAACCCTGCTCTCTGAGCATGCTCTGAGACGAGGTACCTGCTGACTCCTAACCCTGACCTCTAACCCTAACCCTGCTCTCTGAGCATGCTCTGAGACGCAGGTACCTGCTGACCCTAACCCTGACCTCTAACCCTGCTCTCTGAGCATGCTCTGAGACGAGGTACCTGCTGACCCTACCCACCCCTAACCCTGACCTCTAACCCTAACCCTGCTCTCTGAGCATGCTCTGAGACGCAGGTACCTGCTGACCCTAACCCCTGACTCTAACCCTAACCCTGCTCTCTGAGCATGCTCTGAGACGAGGTACCTGCTGACCCTAACCCCTGACCCCTGACCCTAACCCTGCTCTCTGAGCATGCTCTGAGACGAGGTACCTGCTGACCCCTAACCCTAACCCCCCGACCCCTAACCCTGCTCTCTGAGCATGCTCTGAGACGAGGTACCTGCTGACCCTAACCCTGACCTCTAATCCTAACCCTGCTCTCTGAGCATGCTCTGAGACGAGGTACCTGCTGACCCTAACCCTGACCCTAACCCTGCTCTCTGAGCATGCTCTGAGACGAGGTACCTGCTGACCCTAACCCCTAACCCTAACCCTAACTCTCTGAGCATGCTCTGAGACGAGGTACCTGCTGACCCTAACCCCTAACCCTAACTCCTGCTCTCTCTGAGCATGCTCTGAGACGAGGTACCTGCTAACCCTAACCCCTCGACCTCTAACTCCTAACCCTGCTCTCTGAGCATGCTCTGAGACGAGGTACCTGCTGACCCTAACCTAACCCCTGACCTCTAACCCTAACCCTGCTCTCTGAGCATGCTCTGAGACGAGGTACCTGCTGACCCTAACCCTGACCTCTAACCCTAACCCTGCTCTCTGAGCATGCTCTGAGACGAGGTACCTGCTGACCCTAACCCCTGACCTCTAACCCTAACCCCTGCTCTCTGAGCATGCTCTGAGACGAGGTACCTGCTGACCCTAACTCCCTAACCCCTGACCTCTAACCCTGCTCTCTGAGCATGCTCTGAGACGAGGTACCTGCTGACCCTAACCCCTGACCCCTAACCCTAACCCTGCTCTCTGAGCATGCTCTGAGACGAGGTACCTGCTGACCCTAACCCCTGACCTCTAACCCTAACCCTGCTCTCTGAGCATGCTCTGAGACGAGGTACCTGCTGAGCCCCTAACCCTGACCTCTAACCCTAACCCCTGCTCTCTGAGCATGCTCTGAGACGAGGTACCTGCTGACCCCTAACCCTGACCTCTAACCCTGCTCTCTGAGCATGCTCTGAGACGAAGTACCTGCTGACCCTAACCCTAACCCCTGACCTCTGACCTCTAACCCTAACCCTGCTCTCTGAGCATGCTCTGAGACGAGGTACCTGCTGACCCTAACCCTAACCCCTGACCTCTAACCCTAACCCTGCTCTCTGAGCATGCTCTGAGACGAGGTACCTGCTGACCCTGACCCCTGACCTCTAACCCTAACCCTGCTCTCTGAGCATGCTCTGAGACGAGGTACCTGCTGACCCTAACCCCTGACCTCTAACCCTAACCTCTGCTCTCTGAGGATGCTCTGAGACGAGGTACCTGCTGACCCTAACCCCTGACCTCTAACCCTGCTCTCTGAGCATGCTCTGAGACGAGGTACCTGCTGACCCTAACCCCTGACCTCTAACCCTGCTCTCTGAGCATGCTCTGAGACGAGGTACCTGCTGACCCTAACCCCCTGACCTCTAACCCTAACCCTGCTCTCTGAGCATGCTCTGAGACGCAGGTACCAGCTGACCCTAACCCCTGACCTCTAACCTAACCCTGCTCTCTGAGGATGCTCTGAGACGAGGTACCTGCTGACCTAACCCCTGACCTCTTAACCCTAACCCTGCTCTCTGAGCATGCTCTGAGACGAGGTACCTGCTGACCCCTAACCCCTGACCTCTAACCCTAACCCTGCTCTCTGAGCATGCTCTGAGACGAGGTACCTGCTGACCCTAACCCCTGACCCTAACCCTGCTCTCTGAGCATGCTCTGAGACGAGGTACCTGCTGACCCTAACCCCTAACCCTAACCCTAACCCTGCTCTCTGAGCATGCTCTGAGACGAGGTACCTGCTGACCCTGACCTCTAACCCTAACCCTGCTCTCTGAGCATGCTCTGAGACGAGGTACCTGCTGACCCTAACCCCTGACCTCTAACCCTAACCCTGCTCTCTGAGCATGCTCTGAGACGAGGTACCTGCTGACCCCTAACCCCTGACCTCTAACCCTAACCCTGCTCTCTGAGCATGCTCTGAGACGAGGTACCTGCTGACCCTAACCCCTTGACTCCTAACCCTAACCCTGCTCTCTGAGCATGCTCTGAGACGAGGTACCTGCTGACCCTAACCCCTGACCTCTAACCCTAACCCTGCTCTCTGAGCATGCTCTGAGACGAGGTACCTGCATGACCCTAACCTAACCCTGACCTCTAACCCTAACCCTGCTCTCTGAGCATGCTCTGGAGACGAGGTACCTGCTGACCCTAACCCCTGACCTCTAACCCTGCTCTCTGAGCATGCTCTGAGACGAGGTACCTGCTGACCCTGACCTCTGACCTCTAACCCTAACCCTGCTCTCTGAGCATGCTCTGAGACGAGGTACCTGCTGACCCTAACCCTAACCCCTGACCTCTAACTCCTAACCCTGCTCTCTGAGCATGCTCTGAGACGAGGTACCTGCTGACCCTAACCCCTGACCTCTAACCCTAACCCTGCTCTCTGAGCATGCTCTGAGACGAGGTACCTGCTGACCCTAACCCCTGACCTCTAACCCTAACCCTGCCTCTGAGGATGCTCTGAGACGAGGTACCTGCTGACCTAACCCCTGACCTCTAACTCCCTAACCCTGCTCTCTGAGCATGCTCTGAGACGAGGTGCCTGCTGACCCTAACCCCTGACCTCTAACCCTAACCCTGCTCTCTGAGCATGCTCTGAGACGAGGTACCTGCTGACCCTAACCCTTGACCTCTAACCCTAACCCTGCTCTCTGAGGATGCTCTGAGACCAGGTGCCTGCTGACCCTAACCCCTGACCTCTAACCCCTGCTCTCTGAGCATGCTCTGAGACGAGGTACCTGCTGACCCTAACCCCTGACCTCTAACCCTAACCCTGCTCTCTGAGCATGTCTGAGACGAGGTACCTGCTGACCCTAACCTGACCTCTAACCCTAACCCTGCTTTCTGAGCATGCTCTGAGACGAGGTACCTGCTGACCCTAACCTCTAACCCTAACCCAACCTGCTCTCTGAGCATGCTCTGAGACGAGGTACCTGCTGACCCTAACCCTGACCTCTAACTCCTAACCCTGCTCTCATGAGCATGCTCTGAGACGAGGTACCTGCTGACCCTAACCCCTGACCTCTAACCCTAACCCTGCTCTCTGAGCATGCTCTGAGACGAGGTACCTGCTGACCCTAACCCTGACCTCTAACCCTAACCCTGCTCTCTGAGCATGATCTGAGACGAGGTACCTGCGACCCTAACCCTAACCCCTGACCTCTAACTCTTAACTGCTCTCTGAGCATGCTCTGAGACGAGGTATATGACCCTAACCTCTAACCCTGACCTCTAACCCTGCTCTCTGAGGATGCTCTGAGACGAGGTACCTGATGACTCCTAACCCCTGACCTCTAACCCTGCTCTCTGAGCATGCTCTGAGACGAGGTACCTGCTGACCCTAACCCCTGACCCCTGACCTAACCCTGCTCTCTGAGCATGCTCTGAGACGAGGTACCTGCTGACCCTAACCCTGACCTCTAACCCTAACCCTGCTCTCTGAGGATGCTCTGAGACGAGGTACCTGCTGACCCTAACCCTGACCTCTAACCCTAACCCCTGCTCTCTGAGCATGCTCTGAGACGAGGTACCTGCTGACCCTAACCCTGACCTCTAACCCTAACCCTGCTCTCTGAGGATGCTCTGAGACGAGGTACCTGCTGACCCTAACCCCCTGACCTCTAACCCTGCTCTCTGAGCATGCTCTGAGACGAGGTACCTGCTGACCCTAACCCCTGACCTCTAACCCTGCTCTCTGAGCATGCTCTGAGACGAGGTACCTGCTGACCCTAACCCCTGACCTCTAACCCTAACCCTGCTCTCTGAGCATGCTCTGAGACGAGGTACCTGCTGACCCTAACCTCTAACCCTAACCCTGCTCTCTGAGCATGCTCTGAGACGAGGTACCTGCTGACCCTAACCCTTGACCTCTAACCCTAACCCTGCTCTCTGAGGATGCTCTGAGACGAGGTACCTGCTGACCCTAACCCTAACCCTGCTCTCTGAGCATGCTCTGAGACGAGGTACCTGCGACCCTAACCCCTGACCTCTAACCCTGCTCTCTGAGCATGCTCTGAGACGAGGTACCTGCTGACCCTAACCCCTGACCTCTAACCCTAACCCTGCTCTCTGAGCATGCTCTGAGACGAGGTACCTGCTGACCCTAACCCCTGACCTCTAACCCTAACCCTGCTCTCTGAGCATGCTCTGAGACGAGGTACCTGCTGACCCTAACCCCTGACCTCTAACCCTGCTCTCTGAGCATGCTCTGAGACGAGGTACCTGCTGACCCTAACCCCTGACCTCTAACCCTAACCCCTGCTCTCTGAGCATGCTCTGAGACGAGGTACCTGCTGACCCTAACCCCTGACCTCTAACCCCTAACCCTGCTCTCTGAGCATGCTCTGAGACGAGGTACCTGCTGACCTAACCCCTGACCCTAACCTCTGCTCTCTGAGCATGCTCTGAGACGAGGTACCTGCTGACCCTAACCCTAACCCCTGACCTCTAACCCTAACCCTGCTCTCTGAGGATGCTCTGTGACGAGGTACCTGCTGACCTAACCCTAACCCCTGACCTCTAACCTAACCCTGCTTTCTGAGCATGCTCTGAGACGAGGTACTGCTGACCCTAACCCTGACCTCTAACCCTAACCCTGCTCTCTGAGCATGCTCTGAGACGAGGTACCTGCTGACCCTAACCCCTGACCTCTAACCCTAACCCTGCTCTCTGAGGATGCTCTGAGACGAGGTACCTAGGACCCTAACCCCTGATCCTCTAACCCTGCTCTCTGAGCATGCTCTGAGACGAGGTACCTGCTGACCCTAACCCCTGACCTCTAACCCTAACCCTGCTCTCTGAGCATGCTCTGAGACCGAGGTACCTGCTGACCCTAACCCCAACCCCTGACCTCTAACCCTAACCCTGCTCTCTGAGCATGCTCTGAGACGAGGTACCTGCTGACCCTAACCCCTGACCTCTAACCCTGCTCTGAGCATGCTCTGAGACGCAGGTCCTGCTGACCCTAACCCCTGACCTCTAACCCTAACCCTGCTCTCTGAGCATGCTCTGAGACGAGGTACCTGCTGACCCTAACCCTGACCCTAACCTCTAACCCTGCTCTCTGAGCATGCTCTGAGACGCAGGTACCTGCTGACCTAACCCTGACCTCTAACCCTAACCCTGCTCTCTGAGCATGCTCTGAGACGAGGTACCTGCTGACCCTAACCCCTGACCTCTAACCCAACCCTGCTCTCTGAGCATGCTCTGAGACGGAGGTACCTGCTGACCCTAACCTCTAACCCCTGACCTCTAACCCTGCTCTCTGAGGATGCTCTGAGACGAGGTACCTGCTGACCCTAACCCCTGACCTCTAACCCTGCTCTCTGAGCATGCTCTGAGACGAGGTACCTGCTGACCCTAACCCCTGACCTCTAACCCTAACCCTGCTCTCTGAGCATGCTCTGAGACGAGGTACCTGCTGACCCTAACCCCTGACCTCTAACCCTAACCCTGCTCTCTGAGCATGCTCTGAGACGAGGTACCTGCTGACCCTAACCCCTGACCTCTGACCTCTAACCCTAACCCTGCTCTCTGAGCATGCTCTGAGACGAGGTACCTGCTGACCCTAACCCTAACCCCTGACCTCTAACCCTAACCCCTGCTCTCTGAGCATGCTCTGAGACGAGGTACCTGCTGACCCTAACCTCTAACCCCTGACCTCTAACCCTGCTCTCTGAGCATGCTCTGAGACGAGGTACCTGCTGACCCTAACCCCTGACCTCTAACCCTAACCTGCTCTCTGAGCATGCTCTGAGACGAGGTACCTGCTGACCCTAACCCCTGACCTCTAACTCCCCTAACTCTGCTCTCTGAGGATGCTCTGAGACGAGGTACCTGCTGACCCTAACCCTGACCTCTAACCCTAACCCTGCTCTCTGAGGGATGCTCTGAGACGAGGTACCTGCTGACCCCTAACCCCTGACCTCTAACCCTGCTCTCTGAGCATGCTCTGAGACGAGGTACCTGCTGACCCTAACCCTGACCTCTAACCCTGCTCCTGAGCATGCTCTGAGACGAGGTACCTGCTGACCCTAACCCCTGACCTCTAACCCTAACCCTGCTCTCTGAGGATGCTCTGTGACGAGGTACCTGCTGACCCTAACCCTAACCCCTGACCTCTAACCCTAACCCTGCTTTCTGAGCATGCTCTGAGACGAGGTACCTGCTGACCCTAACCCCTGACCTCTAACCCTAACCCTGCTCTCTGAGGATGCTCTGAGACGCAGGTACCTGCTGACCCTAACCCTGACCTTCTAACCCTGCTCTCTGAGCATGCTCTGAGACGAGGTACCTGCTGACCCTAACCCCTGACCCTAACCCTAACCCTGCTCCTCTGAGCATGCTCTGAGACGAGGTACCTGCTGACCCTAACCCCTGACCTCTAACCCTAACTCCTGCTCTCTGAGCATGCTCTGAGACGAGAGGTACCTGCTGACCCTAACCCCTGACCTCTAACTAACCCTGCTCTCTGAGCATGCTCTGAGACGAGGTACCTGCTGACCCTAACCTCTAACCCTGACCTCTAACCCTGCTCTCTGAGGATGCTCTGAGACGAGGTACCTGCTGACCCTAACCCCTGATCCTCCTAACCCTGCTCTCTGAGCATGCTCTGAGACAGGTACCTGCTGACCCTAACCCCTGACCTCTAACCCTAACCCTGCTCTCTGAGCATGCTCTGAGACGAGGTACCTGCTGACCCTAACCCCTGACCTCTAACCCTAACCCTGCTCTCTGAGCATGCTCTGAGACGAGGTACCTGCTGACCCTAACCCCTGACCTCTGACCTCTAACCCTAACCCTGCTCTCTGAGCATGCTCTGAGACGAGGTACCTGCTGACCCTAACCCTAACCCCTGACCTCTAACCCTAACCCTGCTCTCTGAGCATGCTCTGAGACGAGGTACCTGCTGACCCTAACCTCTAACCCCTGACTCCTCTAACCTGCTCTCTGAGCATGCTCTGAGACGAGGTACCTGCTGACCCAACCCTGACCTCTAACCCTAACCCTGCTCTCTGAGCATGCTCTGAGACGAGGTACCTGCTGACCTAACCCTGACCTCTAACCATAACCCTGCTCTCTGAGGATGCTCTGAGATCCGAGGTACCTGCTGACCCTAACCCTGACCTCTAACCCTAACCCTGCTCTCTGAGCATGCTCTGAGACGCAGGTACCTGCTGACCCTAACCCTGACCTCTAACCCTAACCCTGCTCTCTGAGCATGCTCTGAGACGAGGTACCTGCTGACCCTAACCCCTGACCTAACCCTGCTCTCTGAGACATGCTCTGAGACGAGGTACCTGCTGACCCTAACCCCTGACCTCTAACCCTAACCCTGCTCTCTGAGGATGCTCTGAGACGAGGTACCTGCTGACCCTAACCCCTGACCTCTAACCCTGCCTCTCTGAGCATGCTCTGAGACGAGGTACCTGCTGACCCTAACCCTGACCTCTAACCCTAACCCTGCTCTCTGAGGATGCTCTGAGACGAGGTACCTGCTGACCCTAACCCCTGACCTCTAACCCTAACCCTGCTCTCTGAGGATGCTCTGAGACGAGGTACCTGCTGACCCTAACCCCTGACCTCTAACCCTGCTCTCTGAGCATGCTCTGAGACGAGGTACCTGCTGACCCTAACTGACCTCTAACCCTAACCCTGCTCTCTGAGCATGCTCTGAGACGAGGTACCTGCTGACCCTAACCCCTGACCTCTAACCTAACCCTGCTCTCTGAGCATGCTCTGAGACGAGGTACCTGTCTGACCCTAACCCTGACCTCTAACCCTAACCCTGCTCTCTGAGCATGCTCTGAGACGAGGTACCCTGCTGACCCTAACCCACTGACCTCTGACCCCTAACCCTGCTCTCTGAGCATGCTCTGAGACGAGGTACCTGCTGACCCTAACCCTAACCCCTGACCTCTAACCCTAACCCTGCTCTCTGAGCATGCTCTGAGACGAGGTACCTGCTGACCCTAACCTCTAACCCCTGACCTCTAACCCTGCTCTCTGAGCATGCTCTGAGACGAGGTACCTGCTGACCCTAACCCCTGACCTCTAACCCTGCTCTCTGAGCATGCTCTGAGACGAGGTACCTGCTGACCCTAACCCCTGACCTCTAACCCTAACTCCTGCTCTCTGAGCATGCTCTGAGACGATGTACCTGCTGACCCTAACCCCTGACCTACCTAACCCTGCTCTCTGAGCATGCTCTGAGACGAGGTACCTGCTGACCCTAACCCCTGACCTCTAACCCTAACACCTGCTCTCTGAGCATGCTCTGAGACGAGGTACCCGCTGACCCTAACCCTGACCTCTAACCCTAACCTGCTCTCTGAGGATGCTCTGAGACGAGGTACCTGCTGACCCTAACCCTGACCTCTAACTCCTAACCCTGTCTCTGAGCATGCTCTGAGACGAGGTACCTGCTGACCCTAACCCCTGACCTCTAACCCTGCTCTCTGAGCATGCTCTGAGACGAGGTACCTGCAACCTGACCTCTAACCTAACCCTGCTCTCTGAGGATGCTCTGAGACGAGGTACCTGCTGACCCCTAACCCGACCCCCTAACCTGCCTCTGAGCATGCTCTGAGACAAGGTACCTGCTGACCCTAACCCCTGACCTCTAACCCTAACCCTGCTCTCTGAGGATGCTCTGAGACGCAGGGTACCCTGCTGACCCTAACCCCTGACCTCTAACTCCTAACCCTGCTCTCTGAGCATGCTCTGAGACGAGGTACCGCTGACCCTAACCCTGACCTCTAACCCTAACCCTGCTCTCTGAGCATGCTCTGAGACGAGGTACCTGCTGACCTAACCCTGACCTCTAACCCTGCTCTCTGAGCATGCTCTGAGACGAGGTACTGCACTAACCTGACCCTGCTGAGCAGACGGACCCTAACCCTGACCTCTAACCCTAACCCTGCTCTCCGAGCATGCTCTGAGACGAGGTACCTGCTGACCTAACCCCCTGACCTCTAACCTAACCTTGCTCTCTGAGCATGCTCTGAGACGAGGTACCTGCTGACCCTAACCCCTGACCTCTAACCCTAACCCTGCTCTCTGAACGTATGCTCTGAGACGAGGTACCTGCTGACCCTAACCCCTGACCTCTAACCCTAACCCTGCCTCTCTGAGCATGCTCTGAGACGGGGTACCTGCTGACCCTAACTTCCTGACCTCCTTTAACCCTGCTCTCTGAGCATGCTCTGAGACGAGGTACCTGCTGACCCTAACCCCTGACTCTAACCCTAACCCTGCTCTCTGAGCATGCTCTGAGACGAGGTGCCTGCTGACCCTAACCCTGACCTCTAACCCTGCTCTTCTGAGCATGCTCTGAGACGAGGTACCTGCTGACCCTAACCCCTGACCTCTAACCCTAACCCTGCTCTTGAGCATGCTCTGGAGACGAACGCTGACTACTAACCCTGCTCTCTGAGCATGCTCTGAGACGAGGTACCTGCTGACCCTAACCCCTGACCTCTAACCCTAACTCCTGCTCTCTGGAGCATGCTCTGAGACGAGGTACCTGCTGACCCTAACCCCTGACCTCTAACCCTAACTCCTGCTCTCTGAGCATGCTCTGAGACGCAGGTACCTGCTGACCTTAACCCTGACCTCGCTAACCCTAACCCTGCTCTCTGAGCATGCTCTGAGACGAGGTACCTGCTGATCCCTAACCCCTGACCCTCTGTCTGCTGCTCTGGACGAGGTCTGTGACCTAACCCTAACTTTAACCCTGCTCTCTGAGCATGCTCTGAGACGAGGTACCTGCTGACCCTAACGCTTGACCTAACCCTGCTCCTAGATGTCTGAAGTACCTGACCCTAACCCCGACCTCTAACCCTAACCCTGCTCTCTGAGCATGCTCTGAGACGAGGTACCTGCTGACCCTAACCCCTGACCTAACTAACCCTGCTCTCTGAGCATGCTCTGAGACGAGGTACCTGCTGATCTCTAACCCCTGACCTCTAACCCTAACCCTGCTCTCTGAGCATGCTCTGAGACGAGGTACCTGCTGACCCTAACCCCCTGACCTCTAACCCTAACCCTGCTCTCTGGGCATGCTCTGACAGTACCTCACTGACCTAGCCTCTAACCTGACCTCTGCTTCTGCTCTCTGAGCATGCTCTGAGAGAGGTACTAAGCAGCCTAACCCCTGACCTCCTAACTCCTAACTCCTGCTCTCTGAGCATGCTCTGAGATCGAGGTACCTGCTGAC
Source organism: Coregonus clupeaformis (assembly GCF_020615455.1). NCBI lineage: Eukaryota > Metazoa > Chordata > Actinopteri > Salmoniformes > Salmonidae > Coregonus > Coregonus clupeaformis. Next base: position 60,150 of record NW_025536289.1, read on the forward strand.
CCTAACCCCCTGACCTCTAACCCCTAACCTGCTCTCTGAGCATGCTCTGAGACGAGAGGATTGGCTGACCCTAACCCCTGACCTCTAACCCTAACCCTGCTCTCTGAGCATGCTCTGAGACGAGGTACCTGCATGACCCTAACCCTGACCTTCTAACCCTGCTCTCTGAGCATGCTCTGAGACGAGGTACCTGCTGACCCTAACCTGACCTCTAACCCACCTGCTCCTCTGAGCATGCTCTGAGACGAGGTACCAGCTGACCCTAACCCCTGACCTCTAACCCCTAACCCTGCTCTCTGAGCATGCTCTGAGACGAGGTACCTGCTGACCTTAACCCTAACCCCTGACCTCTAACCCTAACCCTGCTCTCTGAGCATGCTCTGAGACGAGGTACCTGCTGACCCTGACCCCTGACCTCTAACCCTAACCCTGTTCTCTGAGCATGCTCTGAGACGAGGTACCTGCTGACCCTGACCCCTGACCTTTAACCCTAACCCTGCTCTCTGAGGATGCTCTGAGACGAGTTACCAAGGACCCTAACCCTGACCCTAACCCTAACCCTGCTCTCAGAGCATGCTCTGAGACGAGGTACCTGCTGACCCCTAACCCTGACCCTCTAGCTAACCCTACTCTCTGAGCATGCTCTGAGACGAGTGCACCTGATGACCCTAACCCTGACCTCTAACTATGCTCTCTGAGCATGCTCCTGAGACGAGGTACCTCAAGGACCCTAACCCTAACCCTGACCCTAACCTCTAACCCTGCCTCTCTGAGATGCTCTGAGACGCAGGCACCAAGGACCCTGACCCCCGACCTCTAACCCTGCTCTCTGAGCATGCTCTGAGACGAGGTACCTGCTGACCCTGACCCTGACCTCTAACCCCTAACCTGCTCTGAGGATGCTCCGTGAGACAGTGCCTGCTGACCTAACCTGACCTCTAGCCTAGCCCTGCTCTCTACAGGCATGCTCTAGGGGCCAATTGCCAAGCTGCCCTGACTCTGATATCTAGCTGCCTGCTCTCTGGCATGCTCTGAGGCAAAGGGTACCTGCTATTCTTCTTTGGCCTCTAGCCTAACCTGCTCTCTGGGCATGTAAGAGCCAGTGCCTGCTGACCTAACCTCCACAACCCTGACCTCTAACCTGCTCTCTGGGCATGCTCTGAAGACAAGGGTACCTGTGACCTAACCCCAAGCCTCCTAACCTAACCCTGCTCTCTGAGCATGCTCTGAGACAGGGTACTACTGCATTTCAACCCTGACTCTAACCCATAACCTGCTCTCTGGGGATGCTCTGAGGCAGTGCCTGCACTGACCTAACCTGACCTCTAACCTAACCTGCTCTCTGGGCATGCTCCTGAGGCAGATGCCTGCTGACCCCTAACCTGACCTCCTAGCCTAACCCCTGCTCCTCTGAGCGTAGCAGACGAGTGCCTGCTGACCCTAACCCTGACCTCTAACCCTGCTCTCTGGGCATGTCTGAGACAGGGTACCATATGACCCTAACCCTGATATCTATTTCTTTATGTGAGGATGCTCTGGACAGGAATTTCTGTGCTTTGAGCCTCTAGCCTGCTCTCTGGGCCATGCTCTAGAACAGGGTACCTGCTGACTAGCTGACCTCCTAACCCCTAGCCTGCTCTGTCTGGGATGCTCTCCAGAGACGAAGGTACCTACTGACCTATTTGACTCTAGCCCCTAGCTCCCTGCTCTCTGGGGATGCTCTGAGACGGGGTACCTACTGACCCTAACCACAGGCCTCTAGCCACTGCTCTCTGAACTATCTGAGACAGTGCCTGCTGACCTCTTGCCTGACCTCTAGCCCTAACCTGTCTCTGGGCATGCTCTAGGCAGGGTACCTGCATGACCTGGCCCTGACCTCTAACTAACCCTGCTCTCTGAGCTGTGCTCTGGGAATAGTGCCTGCCTGACCTAACCCTGACCTCTAACTTCTTTGCTCCTCTGGGCATGCTCTGAGACAGAGTGCCTGCTGACCCCTAACCCCTGACCTCTGACCTCTAACCCTAACCCTGCTCCTCTGAGCTGTCTCAGACAGGTACCTATGAAACCTAACCTAACCCTGACCTCCTAACCCTAACCCACCTCTCTAGGCATGTCAAGAGACAGTACCTGTAATCCTAACCTCCCAACCTGACCTCTAGCCTGCTCTCTGGTGCATGCTCTGGGAGCAATTCTGTATTTAACCCTGACCTCTAGCCCTGCTCTCTGGGCATTAGCTCTGAGGGCAGTGCCTGCTGTTTAACCCCTGACTATCTAACCTAGCCTGTCTCTGGGCATGCTCTGAGACAGTGTGCCTGCTGACCCTAACCTGACCTCTAACCCTAACTTTGCTCTCTGGGCTGTATCTGAGGCAAGAATTGCCTGCTGACCCTAACTGACCTCTAACCTAACCCTGCTCTCTGGGCATGCTCTGAGCAGAGTGCCATGCTGACCTAACCCTGACCTCGCCTAACCCTGCTCTCTGGGGATGCTCTGGGGCAGTACTGACCTAACCCTGACCTCCTAACCCCTAGCACGCCTACTGAGCGTGTGCTCTGAGGGCAGGGTACTGCTGACCTAACCCTGACCTCTAGCCTATGCTGAAAAATGCTCAGAACCAGTGCCTCTGACCCTAACCTAACCCCTGACCTCTGTACTAATATTCCCTTAACTCTCTGAGGATGCTCTACTGAGACTGAAGGTGCCTGCACTATTTCTTTGTTGCTCTAACTATTTCTCTACAGGCATGCTCTGAAGACAGGTACCTGCTGACCCTGGCCTGACCTCTAACCTATCCTGCTCTCTGAAGCATGCTCTGAGGCAGGAGTGCCGCGCGGCCCTAGCCCTGACCTCCTAACCTAGCCCTGCTCTCTGGGCATGCTCTGAGACAAGTGCCTCTTATTTCTTCCCTGACCTCTAACTGCTCTCTGGGTGCTCTGAAGACAGGAGTGCCTGCTGACCCAACCCTGACCTCTGTACTGCTCTCTGGGCACATGCTCTGAACCCAGAACACCTGTGAGCTAACCCTGACCTCAGCCTGCTTCCTGCTCTCTGGGCATGCTCTGAAGACAGAGGTGCCTGCTATTTCTTTGACCTCTAACCCTAACCCTGCTCTCT
>NW_025536290.1:0-63200 GCF_020615455.1 Coregonus clupeaformis
ATCAATCAATTTTATTTTATATAGCCCTTCGTACATCAGCTAATATCTCGAAGTGCTGTACAGAAACCCAGCCTAAAACCCCAAACAGCTAGTAATGCAGGTGTAGAAGCACGGTGGCTAGGAAAAACTCCCTAGAAAGGCCAAAACCTAGGAAGAAACCGTGAGAGGAACCAGGCTATGAGGGGTGGCCAGTCCTCTTCTGGCTGTGCCGGGTGGAGATTATAACAGAACCATGCCAAGATGTTCAAAAATGTTCATAAGTGACAAGCATGGTCAAATAATAATCAGGAATAAATCTCAGTTGGCTTTTCATAGCCGATCATTAAGAGTTGAAAACAGCAGGTCTGGGACAGGTAGGGGTTCCATAACCGCAGGCAGAACAGTTGAAACTGGAATAGCAGCAAGGCCAGGCGGACTGGGGACAGCAAGGAGTCACCACGGCCGGTAGTCCCGACGTATGGTCCTAGGGCTCAGGTCTCTCAGTTGGCTTTTCATAGCCGATCATTAAGAGTTGAAAACAGCAGGTCTGGGACAGGTAGGGGTTTCGTAACCGCAGGCAGAACAGTTGAAACTGGAATAGCAGCAAGGCCAGGCGGACTGGGGACAGCAAGGTGTCAGCATGCCCGGTAGTCCTGACGTATGGTTCTAGGGCTCAGGTTCTCAGAGAGAAAGAGAGAACGAGAGAATTAGAGAGAGCATACTTAAATTCACACAGGACACTGGATAAGACAGGAGAAGTACTCCAGGTATAACCAACTAACCCCAGCCCCCCGACACATAAACTACTGCAGCATAAATACTGGAGGCTGAGACAGGAGCGGTCCGGGAGACACTGTGGCCCCATCCGAAGAAACCCCTGGACAGGGCCAAACAGGAAGGATATAACCCCACCCACTCTGCCAAAGCACAGCCCCCGCACCACTAGAGGGATATCCTCAACCACCAACTTACAATCCTGAGACAAGGCCGAGTATAGCCCACAGAGGTCTCCACCACAGCACAAACCAAGGGGGCGCCAACCCAGACAGGAAGATCACGTCAGTAACTCAACCCACTCAAGTGACGCACCCTCCTAGGGACGGCATGAAAGAGCACCAGCAAGCCAGTGACTCAGCCCCTGTAACAGGGTTAGAGGCAGAGAACCCCAGTGGAGAGAGGGGAACCGGCCTGGCAGAGACAGCAAGGGCTGTTCGTTGCTCCAGAGCCCTTTCCGTTCACCTTCACACTCCTGGGCCAGACTACACTCAATCATATGACCTACTGAAGAGATAAGTCTTCAGTAAAGACTTAAAGGTTGAGACCGAGTCTGCGTCTCTCACATGGGTAGGCAGACTGTTCCATAAAAATGGAGATCTATAGGAGAAAGCCCTGCCTCCCGCTGTTTGCTTAGAAATTCTAGGGACAATTAGGAGGCCTGCGTCTTGTGACCGTAGCGTACGTATTGGTATGTGCGGCAGGACCAACTCGGAAAGATAGGTAGGAGCAAGCCCATGTAACGCTTTATAGGTTAACAGTAAAACCTTGAAATCAGCCCTTGCCTTAACAGGAAGCCAGTGTAGGGAAGCTAGCACTGGAGTAATATGATCAAATTTCTTGGTTCTAGTCAGGATTCTAGCAGCCGTATTTAGCACTAACTGAAGTTTATTTAGTGCTTTATCCGGTAGCCGAAAGTAGAGCATTGCAGTAGTCTAACCTAGAAGTAACAAATGCATGGATTAATTTTTCTGCATCATTTTTGGACAGAAAATTTCTGATTTTTTGCAATGTTACGTAGATGGAAAAAAGCTGTCCTTGAAACAGTCTTGATATGTTCGTCAAAAGAGAGATCAGGGTCAAGAGTAACGCCGAGGTCCTTCACAGTTTTATTTGAGACGACTTTACAACCATCAAGATGAATTGTCAGATTTAACAGAAGATCTCTTTGTTTCTTGGGACCTAGAACAAGCATCTCTGTTTTGTCCGAGTTTAAAAAGTAGAAAGTTTTCAGCCATCCACTTCCTTATGTCTGAAACACAGGCTTCTAAGCGAGGGCAATTTTGGGGCTTCACCATGTTTCATTGAAATGTACAGCTGTGTGTCATCCGCATAGCAGTGAAAGTTAACATTATGTTTTCGAATAACATCCCCAAGAGGTAAAATATATAGTGAAAACAATAGTGGTCCTAAAACGGAACCTTGAGGAACACCGAAATGTACAGTTGATTTGTCGGAGGACAGACCATTCACAGAGACAAACTGATATCTTTCCGACAGGTAAGATCTAAACCAGGCCAGAACTTGTCCGTGTAGACCAATTTGGGTTTCCAGTCTCTCCAAAAGAATGTGGTGATCGATGGTGTCAAAGGCAGCACTAAGGTCTAGTAGCACGAGGACAGATGCAGAGCCTCGGTCTGACGCCATTAAAAGGTCATTTACCACCTTCACAAGTGCAGTCTCAGTGCTATGATGGGGTCTAAAACCAGACTGAAGCATTTCGTATACATTGTTTGTCTTCAGAAAGGCAGTGAGTTGCTGCGCAACAGCTTTTTCTAAAATTTTTGAGAGGAATGGAAGATTCGATATAGGCCGATAGTTTTTTATATTTTCCGGGTCAAGGTTTGGTTTTTCAAGAGAGGCTTTATCACTGCCACTTTTAGTGAGTTTGGTACACATCCGGTGGATAGAGAGCTGTTTATTATGTTCAACATAGGAGGGCCAAGCACAGGAAGCAGCTCCTTCAGCAGTTTAGTAGGAATAGGATCCAGTATGCAGCTTGAAGGTTTAGAGGCCATGATTATTTTCATCATTGTGTCAAGAGATATAGTACTAAAACACTTAAGTGTCTCTCCCGATCCCAGGCCCTCGCAGAGCTGTGCAGATCCAGGACAGCTAAGCCCTGGAGGAATACGCAGATTCAAAGAGAAGTCCGTAATTTGCTTTCTAATGGTCATGATCTTTTCCTCAAAGAAGTTCATGAATTTATTACTGCTGAAGTGAAAGCCATCCTCTCTTGGGGAATGCTGCTTTTTAGTTAGCTTTGAAACAGTATCAAAAAGAAATTTTGGATTGTTCTTATTTTCCTCGATTAAGTTGGAAAAAGTAGGATGATCGAGCAGCAGTGAGGGCTCTTCGGTACTGCACGGTGACTGTCTTTCCAAGCTAGTCGGAAGACTTCCAGTTTGGTGTGGCGCCATTTCCGTTCCAATTTCCTGGAAGCTTGCTTCAAAGCTCGGGTATTTTCTGTATACCAGGGAGCTAGTTTCTTATGACAAATGTTTTTCGTTTTTAGGGGTGCAACTGCATCTAGGGTATTGCGCAAGGTTAAATTGAGTTCCTCAGTTAAGTGGTTAACTGATTTTTGTCCTCTGACGTCCTTGGTAGGCAGAAGGAGTCTGGAAGGGCATCAAGGAATTTTTGTGTTGTCTGAGAATTTATAGCACGACTTTTGATGCTCCTTGGTTGGGGTCTGAGCAGATTATTTGTTGCGATTGCAAACGTAATAAAATGGTGGTCCGATAGTCCAGGATTTTGTGGAAAACATTAAGATCTACAACATTTATTCCATGGGACAAAACTAGGTCCAGAGTATGACTGTGGCAGTGAGTAGGTCCAGAGACATGTTGGACAAAACCCACTGAGTCGATGATGGCTCCGAAATACTTTTGGAGTGGGTCTGTGGACTTCTCCATGTGAATATTAAAATCACCAAAAATTAGAATATGATCTGCTATGACTACAAGGTCTGATAGGAATTCAGGAAACTCAGAGAGGAACGCTGTATATGGCCCAGGAGGCCTGTAAACAGTAGCTATAAAAAGTGATTGAGTAGGCTGCATAGATTTCATGACTAGAAGCTCAAAAGACGAAAACGCCATTTTTTTTTGTAAATTGAAATTTGCTATCGTAAATGTTAGCAACACCTCCGCCTTTGCGGGATGCAGGGAATATGGTCACTAGTGTAACCAGGAGGTGAGGCCTCATTTAACACAGCAAATTCATCAGGCTTAAGCCATGTTTCAGTCAGGCCAATCACATCAAGATTATGATCAGTGATTAGTTCATTGACTATGACTGCCTTTGAAGTGAGGGATCTAACATTGAGTAACCCTATTTTGAGATGTGAGGTATCACGATCTCTTTCAATAATGGCAGGAATGGAGGAGGTCTTTATCCTAATAAGATTGCTAAGGCGAACACCGCCATGTTTAGTTTTGCCCAACCTAGGTCGAGGCACAGACACAGTCTCAATGGGTATGGCTGAGCTGACTACACTGACTGTGCTATTGGCAGACTCCACTAAGCTGGCAGGTTGGCTAACAGCCTGCTGCCTGGCCTGCACCCTATTTCACTGTGGGGCTAGAGGAGTTAGAGCCCTATCTATGTTGGTAGATAAGATGAGAGCACCCTCCAGCTAGGATGGAGTCTGTCACTCCTCAGCAGGTCAGGCTTGGTCCTGTTTGTGGGTGAGTCCCAGAAAGAGGGCCAATTATCTACAAATTCTATCTTTTGGGAGGGGCAGAAAACAGTTTTCAACCAGCGATTGAGTGCTGAGACTCTGCTGTAGAGCTCGTCACTCCCCTAACTGGGAGGGGGCCAGAGACAATTATTCGATGCCGACACATCTTTCTAGCTGATTTACACGCTGAAGCTATGTTGCACTTGGTGACCTCTGACTGTTTCATCCTAACATCAGTTGGTGCCGACGTGGATAACAATATCTCTATACTCTCTACACTCGCCAGTTTTAGCTTTTAGCCAGCACCATCTTTAGATTAGCCTTAACGTTGCGGTAGCCCTGCCCCCTGGTAAACAGTGTATGATCGCTGGGTGATTCGTTTTAAGTCTAATACTGCGGGTAATGGAGTCGCCAATGACTAGGGTTTTCAATTTGTCAGAGCTAATGGTGGGAGCCTTCGGCGTCTCAGACCCCGTAACGGGAGGAGTAGAGACAAGAGAAGACTCAGACTCAGACTCCGACTCGCTACATAATGGGGAAAACCGGTTGAAAGTTTCTGTCGGCTGAATGAGCGACACCGGTTGAGCATTCCAACAGTATTTCCCTCCAGAAGCCATGAGAAAGTTGTCCGGCTGCGGGGACTGTGCGGGGGGATTTATACTAACGTTACTATCTGTACTTACTGGTGGCACAGACGCTGTTTCTTCCTTTCCTACACTGAAATTACCCTTGCCTAACGATTGCGTCTGAAGCTGGGCTTGTAGCACAGCTATTCTCGCCGTAAGGCGATCGTTCTCCTGTATATTATGAGTACAGCGACTGCAATTAGAAGACATCATGTTAATGTTACTACTTAGCTTCGGCTGTTGAAGATGTTGACGAACCATGTCCAGATAAAGCGTCCGGAGTGAAAAAGTTGAATGAGGGAAAAAAGTTGCGATGGAAAAAAGGAAAATAAAGTAAAGTTGGCAGCAAAAACGCACAGGAAAATGACTCTTCTGTCTCGGGACACAGAGTTTGATTAAACGTTTATTAAAAGTAAAATGTGAATAGTTTGGCAGGTAGCCAAGTAGCAACAAACAGCACAGCAGCACGGAGACAATGCGGAAGCGAGACGGAAGTCAATGAACTAATCACTGATCATAATCTTGATGTGATTGGCCAATCACATGGATGGCTAACCTGTAGGAGTTACCATACCCAATCGCAGGGATGGCTAACCTATAGGAGTAGGAGTTAGCATACCCAATCACAGGGATGGCTAACCTATAGGAGTAGTAGTTACCATACCTAATCACAGGGATGGCTAAGCTATGGGAGTAGGAGTTACCATACCCAATCACAGGGATGGCTAACCTATAGGAGTAGGAGTTACCATACCCAATCACAGGGATGTCTAACCTATAGGAGTAGGATTTAGCATACCCAATCACAGGGATGGCTAACCTGTAGGAGTTACCATACCTAATCACAGGGATGGCTAACCTATAGGAGTAGGAGTTAGCATACCCAATCACAGGGATGGCTAACCTATAGGAGTAGGAGTTAGCATACCCAATCACAGGGATGGCTAACCTGTAGGAGTTATCATACCCAATCACAGAGATGGCTAACCTATAGGAGTAGGAGTTACCATACCGAATCACAGGGATGGCTAACCTGTAGGAGTTACCATACCTAATCACAGGGATGGCTAACCTATAGGAGTTACCATACCCTATCACAGGGATGGCTAACCTATAGGAGTAGGAGTTACCATACCCAATCACAGGGATGCCTAACCTATAGGAGTAGGAGTTACCATACCCAATCACAGGGATGGCTAACCTATAGGAGTAGGAGTTACCATACCCAATCACAAGGATGGCTAAGCTATGGGAGTAGGAGTTACCATACCCAATCACAGGGATGGCTAACCTATAGGAGTAGGAGTTACCATACCCAATCACAGGGATGGCTAACCTGTAGGAGTTACCTTACCCAATCACAGGGATGGCTAACCTAGGAGTAGGAGTTACCATATCTAATCACAGGGATGACTAACCTATAGGAGTAGGAGTTACCATACCTAATCACAGGGATGGCTAACCTATAGGAGTAGGAGTTACCATACCCAATCACAAGGATGGCTAACCTGTAGGAGTTATCATACCCAATCACAGAGATGGCTAACCTATAGGAGTAGGAGTTACCATACCCAATCACAGGGATGGCTAACCTGTAGGAGTTACCATACCTAATCACAGGGATGGCTAACCTATAGGAGTAGGAGTTACCATACCTAATCACAGGGATGGCTAACCTATAGGAGTAGGAGTTACCATACCCAATCACAGGGATGGCTAACCTATAGGAGTAGGAGTTACCATACCCAATCACAGGGATGGCTAACCTATAGGAGTAGGAGTTACCATACCCAATCACAGGATGGCTAACCTATAGGAGTAGGAGTTACCATACCCAATCACAGGGATGTCTAACCTATAGGAGTAGGAGTTACCATACCCAATCACAGGGATGGCTAACCTGTAGGAGTTACCCACCCAATCACAGGGATGGCTAACCTATAGGAGTAGGAGTTACCATACCCAATCACAGGGATGGCTAACCTATAGGAGTAGGAGTTACCATACCCAATCACAGGGATGGCTAACCTATCGGAGTAGGAGTTACCATACCCAATCACAAGGGATGGCTAACCTGTAGGAGTTACCATACCCAATCACAGGGATGACTAACCTATAGGAGTAGGAGTTACCATACCCAATCACAGGGATGACTAACCTATAGGAGTAGGAGTTACCATACCTAATCACAGGGATGGCTAACCTATAGGAGTAGGAGTTACCATACCCAATCACAGGGATGGCTAACCTATAGGAGTAGGAGTTACCATACCCAATCACAGGGATGGCTAACCTATAGGAGTAGGAGTTACCATACCCAATCACAGGGATGGCTAACCTATCTGAGTAGAAGTTACCATACCCAATCACAGGGATGGCTAACCTGTAGGAGTTACCATACCCAATCACAGGGATGGCTAACCTATAGGAGTAGGAGTTACCATACCCAATCACAGGGATGACTAACCTATAGGAGTAGGAGTTACCATACCCAATCACAGGGATGGCTAACCTATAGGAGTAGGAGTTACCATACCCAATCACAGGGATGGCTAACCTATAGGAGTAGGAGTTACCATACCTAATCACAGGGATGAATAACCTATAGGAGTAGGAGTTACCATACCCAATCACAGGGATGGCTAACCTGTATGAGTAGGAGTTACCATACCCAATCACAGGAATGGCTAACCTGTAGGAGTAGGGAGTTACCATACCCAATCACAGGGATGGCTAACCTATAGGAGTAGGAGTTACCATACCCAATCACAGGGATGGCTAACCTTAGTAGTAGGAGTTACCATACCCAATCACAGGGATGGCTAACCTATAGGAGTAGGAGTTACCATACCCAATCACAGGGATGGCTAACCTATAGGAGTAGGAGTTACCATACCCAATCACAGGGATGGCTAACCTGTAGGAGTTACCATACCCAATCACAGGGATGACTAACCTATAGGAGTAGGAGTTACCATACCCAATCACAGGGATGGCTAACCTATAGGAGTAGGAGTTACCATACCCAATCACAGGGATGGCTAACCTATAGGAGTAGGAGTTACCATACCCAATCACAGGGATGGCTAACCTATAGGAGTAGGAGTTACCATACCCAATCACAGGGATGGCTAACCTGTAGGAGTTACCATACCCAATCACAGGGATGACTAACCTATAGGAGTAGAAGTTACCATACCTAATCACAGGGATGACTAACCTATAGGAGTAGGAGTTACCATACCCAATCACAGGGATGGCTAACATATAGGAGTAGGAGTTACCATACCCAATCACAGGGATGGCTAACCTATAGGAGTAGGAGTTACCATACCCAATCACAGGGATGGCTAACCTGTAGGAGTAGGAGTTACCATACCCAATCAGCTGTGTAGTGCTAGGGAAAAACCTAGCGTGCATCCTTTGGGGTCCCGAGTTTGGGAAACACTGGCCTACAAGCATTACAGCCACTCTGTGATGACTTGGCACTACAGACACTGTGATTTAGGGACTGACCAGGACCTACCCTCCTTAGTTTCAGAGGCAAGCCAGCAGTGGGATGCAGGGTGGGATGCTGCTGGCTAACACGCTCTGCTCTTTTATTGAGGGATCTATTCCCGGTTAAACCTCATAGGAAGACCTAGTATCATGTGGAGGTTTCATTCAGCTTTCTGTTTAACTAAATAATCTGTTTGTCTTTGGCAGGAGAGAGACCAGACTCTCACTCTGACAGCGGGAAGAGTCCTTCAGGGGAACCAGACCCAGAGACGTCCAAACCAGAGAGGCGAGATCACTGCTCCCACTGTGGAAAGAGTTTTACCCGGTTCTGGAACCTAAAACAGCATGAGACGTTGCACACAAGAGAAAAGCCTTTCCAATGTTCCCAGTGTGGAAAGAGTTTTAGTCAGTTAGGGAGCCTGAAAATACATAAGAGAATACACACAGGAGAGAAGCCTTACCACTGCTCCCACTGTGGAATTAGTTATCGCTGGTTAAGGGAGCCTGAAGGAGCATGAGATGACACACTCTGGAGGGAGAAAGATCTGCTCCCACTGTGGAAAGAGTTTTAGCTGGTTAAATAACCTGAAAAGGCATGAGAGAATACACACAGGAGAAAAGCCATTCCAATGTTCCCATTGTGGAAAGAGTTTTACTCAGATAGGGCACCGAAAATTACATGAGAGAATACACACAGGAGAAAAGCCTTACCACTGCTCCCAGTGTAAAAATAGATTTTCCCGATCAGGGTACCTAAAAGCTCACGAGAGGACACACACAGGAGAAAAGCCCTTCCAATGCTCCCTCTGTGGAAAGAGTTTTACCAAGTTAGGGGCCCTGAATCGGCGCATGAGAGGACACACACAGGAGGGGATAAAACCTACCACTGCTCCCTGTGTGATAAGAGTTTTAACCGGTTAAGACATCTGAATAAGCATGAAAGGATACATACACAGGAGGAGAAGACATACCACTGCTCTCATTGTGGAAAGACATTTTCCCAGTCAGAGGACCTGAAATCACATGAGAGAATAGAGAGGCTGTGTTCTGACTTATGTTTTTGACTGAGAATTTGTGTGTTTGTTTATGCCACATTAAATCATATTGTATTTATGAATTCATACAAAAGAATAGGCCTGTTTTTAGTTTTTTTCATCTGGAGACCTGATCATGTTTAAAATCAGATTAAATATTTTAAAATGTGGATTTAGTTTTGATTATGAACTTTAATGCAATCTGATGTTGTTACTTATATTAATTGGATATTGAAAATTAAATTGAATTGCTAAATGTAAATGATTATATAGATAAATGGAATTTTGCATCTCTTAAGTTTATCCTTGAAACCTCTTGAATTTGATATATGATTTGGCTTTTTCTAAATTAATTTGAATTTGATTGTATATAGGATTTGGATATTGTGTGTGTGTGTATATACATTATATATATATATATATAATATATATATATATATATATATATATATATATATATATATATATATATATATAGTACCAGTCAAATGTTTGGACACACCTAATCATTCAAGGGTTTTTCTTTATTTTGACTATTTTTTATATTGTAGAATAATAGTGAAGACATCAAAACTATGAAATAACACATATGGAATCATGTAGTAACCCAAAAAAGCATTAAGAAAATCAAAATATATTTAAATTTGAGATTCTTCGAATAAACACCCTTTGCCTTGATGACAGCTTTGCACACTCTTGGCATTCAACCAGCTTCATGAGGTAGTCACCTGAAAAGTTAATTTGTGGAAATTCTTTCCTTCTTAATGCGTTTGAGCCAATCATTTGAGTTGTGACAAGGTAGGGTTCGTATACAGAAGATGGCCCTATTTGGTAAAAGACCAAGTCAAATAAGCAAAGAGAAACTACAGTCTATCATTACTCAAGATCTCAAGAACTTTGAAAGTTTCTTCAAGTGCAGTCGTAAAACCATCAAGCGCAATGATGAAACTGGCTCTCATGAGGACCGCCACAGGAATGGAAGACCCAGAGTTACCTCTGCTGCAGAGGATAAGTTCATTAGAGTTATCAGCCTCAGAAATTGCAGCCCAAATTTACATTTACATTTTAGTCATTTAGCAGACGCTCTTATCCAGAGTGACTTACAGTTAGTGAGTGCATACATGTTATTTTTTTCATACTGGCCCCGTGGGAATCGAACCCACAACCCTGGCGTTGCAAGCGCCATGCTCTACCAACTGAGCTACATGGGGCCCTATTGAATGTTTCACAGAGTTCAAGTAACACACATCTCAACATCAATTGTTCAGAGGAGACTGTGTGAATCAGGCCGAATTGCTGCAAAAGAAACCATTACTAAAGGACATCAATAAGAAGAAGAGACCTGCTTGGGACAAGAAACATGAGAAATGGACATTAGATCGGTGGAAATGTGTCCTTTGGTCTGATGAGTCCAAATTTTAGATTTCTGGTTCCAAATGCTGTGTCTTTGTGAGACACGATGTGGGTAAACGGATGATCTCCGCATGTGGTTCCCACCGTAAAGCATGGAGGAGCAGGTGTTAGTGTGTGGGGGTGCATTGCTGGTGACACTGTCTGTGATTTATTTAGAATTCAAGGCACACTTAACCAGCATGGCTACCACAGCATTCTGCAGTGATACGCCATCCCATCTGGTTTGGGCTTAGTGGGACTTCAAAAAAAATGTCAACAGGACAATGACCCAACACACCTCCAGGCTGTGTAAGGGCTATTTGACCAAGAAGGAGAGTGATGGAGTGCTGCATCAGATGACCAGGCCTCCACAATCCCCCGACCTCAACCCAATTGAGATGGTTTGGGATGAGTCGGACCGCAGAGTGAAGGAAAAGCAGCCAACAAGTGCTCAGAATATGTTGGAACTCCTTCAAGACGGTTGGAAAAAGCATTCCAGGTGAAGCTGGTTGAGAGAATGCCAAGAGTGTGCAAAGCTGTCATCAAGGCAAAGGTGGCTATTTGAAGAATCTCAAATATAAAATACATTTTGATTTGTTCAACACTTTTTTGGTTAATACATGATTCCATATGGGTTATTTCATAATTTTGATGTCTTCACTATTATTTTACAATGTAGAAAATAGTAAAAATAAAGAAAAACCCTTGAATGAGTAGGTGTGTCCAGGCTTTTGACAGGTACTGTATATATATATATAATCTCAGCAAAAAAAAGAAACGTCCTCTCACTGTCAACTGTGTTTATTTTCAGCAAACTTAACATGTGTAAATACTTGTATGAATATAACAAGATTCAACAACTGAGACATAAACTGAACAAGTTCCGCAGACATGTGACTAACAGAAATTGAATAATGTGTCCTTGAACAAAGGGGGGGTCAAAATCAAAAGTAACAGTCAGTATCTGGTGTGGCCACCAGCTGCATTAAGTACTGCAGTGCATCTCCTCCTCATGGACTGCACCAGATTTGCCCGTTCTTGCTGTGAGATGTTACCCCACTCTTCCACCAAGGCACCTGCAAGTTCCCTGACATTTCTGGGGGGAATGGCCCTAGCCCTCACCCTCTGAGGTCCCAGATGTGCTCAGTGGTATTGAGATCCGGGCTCTTTGCTGGCCATGGCAGAACACTGACATTCCTGTCTTGCAAGAAATCACGCACAGAACGAGCAGTATGGCTGGTGGCATTGTCATGCTGGAGGGTCATGTCAGGATGAGCCTGCAGGAAGGGTACCACATAAGGGAGGAGGATGTCTTCCCTGTAACACACAGCGTTGAGATTGCCTGCAATGACAACAAGCTCAGTCCGATGATGCTGTGACACACCACTGAGCACTGATAGAGGGATTGTGCGTTCCTGGTGTAACTCGGGCAGTTGTTGTTGCCATTCTGTACCTGTCCCGCAGGTGTGATGTTCGGATGTACCGATCCTGTGCAGGTGTTGTTACACGCGAGGACGATCAGCTGTCCGTCCTGTCTCCCTGTAGCGCTGTCTTAGGCGTCACACAGTACGGACATTGCAATGTATTGCCCTGGCCACATCTGCAGTCCTCATGCCTCCTTGCAGCATGCCTAAGGCACTTTCACGCAGATGAGCAGGGACCCTGGGAATCTTTCTTTTGGTGTTTTTCAGAGTCAGTAGAAAGGCCTCTTTGGTGTCCTAAGTTTTTATAACTGTGACCTAAATTGCCTACCGTCTGTAAGCTTTTAGTGTCTTAACGACCGTTCCACAGGTGCATGTTAATTAATTGTTTATGGTTCATTGAACAAGCATGGGAAACCGTGTTTAAACACTTTACAATGAAGATCTGTGAAGTTATTTGGATTTTAACGAATTATTTTTGAAAGACAGGGTCCTGAAAAAAGGGACGTTTCTTTTTTGCTCAGTTTATATATATATTTAATACAAAATTAATTTAAAACTCTTTGTACGCCTCAATATAATATATATATATATATATATATTTTTTTTTTATACATATTTTCCTCCGGTCTTTCAGGCGATTCTGCCAGTGTGACGTATAATCTGGTGGACATGACGCTTCTTTGACAACAACAAGGTTGTCACTAGTTACCACATCCAGAAAGGTTAGTTAAGTGTCTTGGGGGTCTAGCCAGGGACGGCTTGTTCAATAGGGCGATATGGGCGACGCACTGCCAAACGGGAAAAGGAAGGGATTTTTTTTCTAATCAATTATATCACGGCAACAGCAGTTATCAGTGTTCACGCCTGATCTGCCAGCCACTAAATGTCAAATCAGGCTAAAGTCGTGCTTCAAATGTCCCCGCCCGTTTTTTGGGCGATTTCAGTCAGGTTGAAAATCGCCCAGAAGTCTCTCATAGCCTGTCATGTAGAATCTATTTTTTTCACATTTCAAAGCTTTCAATACATTCTCTATGGGTGTCTGTGGGCTTGCACTACGCGCTTTCAGTCATACGTGACGTAACGTTGAACGTAACTAAGACAATGGCGCTAGCGCGTCTCTGTTGCGACCTGCAGTGTGGCGTTATTTTATGTTTTTAATTTGTAGACTTAGTTTACAAACATTCTGCCAACCATGGATTTCCAGTGGTTGGTTTTGGACTGATCTTGTTGATCGTGTACATACCCGCTACTGAACGGACTAAATAATGAAAACGCTTTGCTGGCAGCAGAATCCCAATACAGCTGGGAGACTTGGCTGGATGACAGAGTCCCGGACAGAGAAGTGGAGCCGGCCGGCTTCACCCTGGTCAGAGCGGACCGCGATCCTGGTAAGAGAAGCGACTCTGTACCCGACATTGAACTGCTTTCTGTGTCATTGAACCTTACTATCTGCCCCGTGAGTTCCCCAATTGTTTGTTACCGTTGTGTACTGTTGATAATCACAAGTTTACTGGAGAACTGAGACCAAGTAGAGACTTTGGACAGGGTGGATATGGTATAATAAAGGCAGTTTATTCAGAGGTAAAGATATCTGGAATCGCGTGCACGGACTCGTTCGTCAAACTCTTAGGGAGAAGAGAGCCCGAAAACATTGTGTGCAGACATTTTATACAATAAATGATGTAGGTTGGATCTAGTAGTTCTGATCTTCTGATTGGTCCTGATGAGTTGGGCGAGGTCCCTCCACTGTTGCATTGGCTCTGAGTCGGGTTCTCTGTCTTCAAATGTTCAGCCTAAAGAGAGGGGATTTGTGTGTGTGTGTGTGTGTGTGTTTAACAGTGATGATGTGTGTATGTGTGTGTGTTATCAGTGATGATGTGTGTGTGTGTGTGTGTGTGTGTGTGTCCTCAGAGCAAGAACTCGTGAGTTGGAAGAACTGAGAGACCTATGGCGTGGGTGTTGTCCTTGGCCACCTGCTGACAAGGCTGACAAGATAGGACTCTTTTGTCCATTGTTATAGGATAGGAACAGCATTGATTGAAAACAAACGCCCAACACAAAATGGGTCATGCACAAGATTTTAGTCAGACCAAGCTATAACATTATATATTTACTACGACAGTACATTCAACCAAAAGCTAATATAACAAAGGCATCAGAGATTATTTATAATCTGTCACAGAAACTGGAATCCATCTCCCCAGATCAGTCAATAAATGCTTCTGGTATTGACTTATATGCTGCCCCTGTCTTCATGTTGTTGCTGGACATATCTTTTTTAAAATGTGTGTAGGTCACCTAAATCATCAGAAAAATTGCCCCTCCTGAGAATTTTTTCAGGAGCCGCCACTGGGTCTAGCCCAAAATTAATGAAACAACACAAGGGTGAAGTAACTCATTATGTTTCTCTTTATTGTGAATAAATCCAAACAGCTAAGTGTTTAGCTCACAACATGACATATAAACATTCATCAACGAGAGGGAGCTAAAAAGGCTAGCTAGCTTGCAGTGCTTAGCCAAACTTGTAGCAAGGGAAGACAACAAGACAAGATACTCTTCTTTTGCTCTCACAACAAATGAGAACACAACAAGAAAACCCAAGAATCCACCCAAAAAAACGTATTTTGTTAACTAGTCATTACAGGTTATTGTGAAATGGATCAACCTGCTGTAGCCAACTAGCTAGCCATGTGATTGTTTCTCTGTGACCTACGTAACATTACGTTTTTTTTTTTTGCTAATATGGGAATGAATACACAAGCAGCATATCAAACTGGGATAATATTTTAGGTTACACCAGAATATTATGTAATAATTTCCCTTTAAATCCAGATGTGTAGTAGATGGAAAGTATGTTTTAAATGTATACTCATTACAAATGTGCACTAATCAATCGAGACACGCTTCCCCACTCCAGTCAGGTGATGGAGATGTGCGTCTTTCAGGCGTTGCTGCCAGCGTGACGTATAATCTAGTGGACGAGACGGGACGTTTTCAACAACAGCTAGTCAGCCACCTCCGTAGCTTGCTAGCCAATATAAACGAAACATTCAAGCTCTTTAGACTGTTTCGTTGTATTTTTGTCCCTGTGTTTTAAACATACTAATTTCGTATAGCTAGTTGCCCCATTTAATGTAATATTTACGTTGTTAATCAGGTTAGTAGCTAGATGGCTTGCTAAATTAGCTTAGAACCAGGCTAGTCGTTAATGCTAACTAGCAATCTAGCTAGCTAACCTCACCGACCATGAGCTCACTAAGCAACTACCCCCCTGCTAAAGAAGAGGAGGTCTGTTGGACGGAAAAAGAAGCTCTGGGGCTGAACATTGTCGTGAAAGAAGAAGAGGAGTATGTTACAGTGAAAGAAGAGGAAGAACCTTTCAGAGTGAAAGAGGAAGAGGGGATAGAGGCCGTCACAGTGGAGGAAGAGGAGGCTATCAGTATCACATTGAAAGAAGAAGAGGAGAATGTTACAGTGAAAGAAGAGGAAGAACCTTTCAGAGTGAAAGAGGAAGAGGGGATAGAGGCTGTCACAGTGGAGGAAGAGGAGGTAGAAGCTTTCAGAATGAAAAAGGAGGAAGTGGAGGCCATAACACTGAAAGATGAAGAAGATGATGTTATAGAGAAAGAACCTTTTGGAGAGGAAGAGGATGCTATGTTAAGAAAAGAGGAGGAGGAAGACGTTTTGGGAGAGGAGGAGGAGACTGAAGATCTGATTAACACCAGTGAGTACTGTCTTAAAAACAGGGTCACAAACTGCACTTGTTGAAATAATGTATAGTTTTGATACCCTGAACAAAAATATGATTGTAAATTGTATGGTCCCATGTTTTATGAGCTGATATAAAAGTTCCACACAAAAAGCTTATTTCTCTAAAATGTTGTGCACAAATTAGTTTACATCCATCCACCTGACAGGTGTGGCATATCAAGAAGCTGATTAAACAGCATGATTATTACACAGGTGCACCTTGTGCTGGGGACAATAAAAGCCCACTCCAAAATGTGCAGTTTTGTCACACAACACAATGCCACAGCTGTCTCAAGTTTTGAGGGAGCGTGCAATTGGCATGCTGAGTGGAGAAATGTCCACCGGAGCTGTAATCCAGAGAATTGAACGTTAATTTCTCTACCATGATCCGCCTCCAACGTCATTTTAGAGAATTTGACAGTATGTCCAACTGGCCTCACAACCGTAGACCACGTGGCGTCGTGTGAGCGAGCGGTTTGCTGATGTCAACGTTGTGAACAGTGGGGTTATGGTATGGCGTAGGCTACGAACTCAGTAAAACTATAGAAATTGTTGCATGTTCTGTTTATATTTTAGTTCAGTAAACATGGCTCTGGGCCTAGCCATTGAATCTTGGAGAAATAACTTATACAGTTGAAGTCGGAAGTTTACATACACCTTAGCCAAATATATTTAACCCTTGTGTTGTCCTCCCAAATGCCTTACGCCTTTTGTCCTCTGGGGTCAAAAATGACCCCGCCTGGTTTGACTGTTTATAAAGCATACAGTATACATTTTCAATCAATTCTGTGTTACATCTTTATTCTTACTTCTGTTCAACCCATTACTATAATTTTTTTCATTTGTTTTGGAATTTAGAGCCAATAGACCTTGTTTACATAAAAGTATACCCTGTTTTTAAGTAAAAATACAATGAAACTATGAATTATTTTGACCTATTATTATTTTGACTATTTCACTTATCACTGAGTGGTATTTGTAAAAGTTTAGTGAGGATGCTGTTTTTGAATCATTTTATTTTTATTAATGACAGCCCATAATCACACCTTTTGTCCTGCCTGGTTTGACTGTTTATAAAGCATACAGTATACATTTTCAATCAATTCTGTGTTACATATTTAGTCTGAAAATAACGGTAGTTGTTTAATACTATGCTCTTTATGATTCAAACAAATTTGAAGTAATTTGATTGAATTATGGGTGTTTTACTAAATGTAATAACTTCTGTTGTCCTCTGGGATCAAAAAGACCCCGCAGCACAAAGTTTACATACTGCTTGGCAAAACATCTTTGATCATGTTTCTTTGATGTGTGGGGTCAAAACATCTTTGATCATGTTTCTTTGATGTGTGGGGTCAAGCAATGGTTATGACAACAACAACAACAACAAAAGTATTTTCTCACAGGTGTTTGGGCATTTCACATTTTAGTCTGAGAGAGACAGGCAGCACAATGAGGAGGCAGAAGTTTTATAATGCACAGGAGGCTTGCAAGATAATTTTTGAAATAAAAGAAAATAATGACCAGGAGGACAATGCTGCACATAATGAGGATGAATCAACTGATGAAGAGGGTTCAGGGTCAGCTGGGTCCTCTTCCTCAGATTCTACCTCATCTGTTGATTCTTCGTCTTCATCATAATAGATGATGTCCTCCACTTCTGACACTTCTTCCATTTCAACTTCAGATTCTACCTCATCTGTTGATTCTTCATCATAATAGGTGCAGTGCTCCACTTCTGACACTTCTTCCATACCAGCTTCAGATTCTACGTCATCATCACGTTCATCCATTTCCTTATATTCATAATCATCTTCCATTTCTGCAGCAGGAGATGTGGGGGAATCTTCGGAGGAAGAAGTAGCATGCTGTCTGTATGTTGGATCTATCACCTCATCATTATGTTCCTCCTCTTCTGACCCTGAACCCTCTTCATCAGTTGATTCATCCTCATTATGTGCAGCATTGTCCTCCTGGTCATTATTTTCTTTTATTTCAAAAATTATCTTGCAAGCCTCCTGTGCATTATAAAACTTCTGCCTCATTGTGCTGCCTGTCTCTCTCAGACTAAAATGTGAAATGCCCAAACACCTGTGAGAAAATACTTTTTTTTTTGTTGTTGTCATAACCATTGCTTGACCCCACACATCAAAGAAACATGATCAAAGATGTTTTGCCAAGCAGTATGTAAACTTTGTGCTGCGGGGTCTTTTTGACCCCAGAGGACAACAGAAGTTATTACATTTAGTAAAACACCCATAATTCAATCAAATTACTTCAAATTTGTTTGAATCATAAAGAGCATAGTATTAAACAACTACCGTTATTTTCAGACCAATTGATGAATAAAAAACATATTTTGTCGGCAAAAGATTTAATTTGGGGTCAGAATGACCCCAGGACAACAGGAGGGTTAAACTCAGTTTTTCACAATTCCTGACATTTCATCCGAGTAAAAATTCCCTATCTTAGGATCACCACTTTATTTTAAGATTGTGAAATGTCAGAATAATGTCAGAGAGAATGATTTATTTAAGCTTTTATTTCTTTCATCACATTCCCAGTGGGTCAGAAGTTTACATACACTCAATTAGTATTTGGTAGCATTGCCTTTAAATGGTTTAACTTGGGTCAAACGTTTCGGGTAGCCTTCCACAAGCTTCCCACAATAACACATTTTCTATAGGATTGAGAATGTCATATGGTCAGATGAAACCAAAATATAACTTTTTGGTAAAAACTCAACTCGTCGTGTTTGGAGGACAAAGAATGCTGAGTTGCATCCAAAGAACACCATACCTAATGTGAAGCATGGGGGGTGGAAACATCATGCTTTGGGGCTGTTTTTCTGCAAAGGGACCAGGACGACTGATCCGTGTAAAGGAAAAAGAATGAATGGGGCCATGTATCGTGAGATTTTGAGTGAAAACCTCCTTCCATCAGCAAGGGCATTGAAGATGAAAGTGGCTGGGTCTTTCAGCATGACAATGATCCCAAACACACCGCGCGGGCAACGAAGGAGTGGCTTCGTAAGAAGCATTTCAAGGTCCTGGAGTAGCCTAGCCAGTCTCCAGATCTCAACCCCATAGAAAATCTTTGGAGGGAGTTGAAAGTCCGTGTTGCCCAGCAACAGCCCCAAAATATCACTGCTCTAGAGGAGATCTGCATGGAGGAATGGGCCAAAATACCAGCAACAGTGTGTGAAAACCTTGTGAAGACTTACAGAAAACGTTTGACCTCTGTAATTGCCAACAAAGGGTATATAACAAAGTATTGAGAAACGTTTGTTATTGACCAAATACTTATTTACCACCATCATTTTCAAATAAATTCATTAAAAATCCTACAATGTGATTTTCTGGATTTTTTTTCCTCATTTTGTCTGTCATAGTTGACGTGTACCTATGATGAAAATTACAGGCCTCTCTCATCTTTGTAAGTGGGAGAACTTGCACAATTGGTGGCTGACTATAATATGCCATTTAGCAGACGCTTTTATCCAAAGCGACTTACAGTCATGCGTGTATACATATTATTTTTTTTTGTGTATGTGTGGTCCCGGGGATCGAACCCACTACCTTGGCGTTACAAGCGCCGTGCTCTACCAGCTGAGCTACAGAGGACCACACTAAATACTTTTTTCCCCCACTGTATGAAGGCCAAATTACAGAGGAGGAACTTATTGATGCAATTAAAGCCTTTAAGTCCGGGAAAACTCCTGGACCGTTATTAGCATGTTTTAACCACTCCTATATAAATGGTAGAGTCCAGGAAGACTCCAGGGCTGGATGGCATACCAGTCGAGGTATACCAAACCTTTTTTTATATACTCAGAGGACCGTTATTAGCATGTTTTAACCACTCCTGTGTAAATGGTAGATTATCAGATACTCAACAAGGTCTGATTTCATTATTACTGAAACCGGACACAGGTGGTAAATATAAAGATCCAGTCCATAAAAATAATTGGAGGCCCCGTGCATATGTTTTCACCCTCTTTGCTATGAAACCCCTAAATAAGATCTGGTGCAACCAATTACCTTCAGAAGTCACATAATTAGTTAGATTGCACACAGGTGGACTTTATTTAAGTGTCACATGATCTGTCACATAATCTCAGTATATGTACATCTGTTCTGAAAGGCCTCAGAGTCTGCAACACCACTAAGCAAGGGGCACCACCAAGCAAGCGGCACCATGAAGACCAAGGAGCTCTCCAAACAGGTCAGGGACAAAGTTGTGGAGAAGTACAGATCAGGGTTTGGTTATAAAAAAATATCAGAATCTTTGAACATCCCACGGAGCACCATTAAATCCATTATCAAAAATGGAAAAGAATATGGCACCACAACAAACCTGCCAAGAGAGGGCCGCCCACCAAAACTCACGGACCAGGCAAAGAGGGCATTAATCAGAAGCAACAAAGAGACCAAATATAACCCTGAAGGAGCTGCAAAGCTCCACAGCGGAGATTGGAGTATCTGTCCATAGGACCACTTTAAGCTGTACACTCCACAGAGCTGGACTTTACGGAAGAGTGTCCAGAAAAAATACATTGCTTAAAGAAAAAAAATAAGCAAACACGTTTGGTGTTCGCCAAAAGGCATGTGGGAGACTCCCCAAACATATGGAAGAAGGTACTCTGGTCAGATGAGACAAAAATGAATAGTGAATAGTTATGCCCACCCACTCAAGTTTTCTGTTTTTTTGTCTTATTTCTTGTTTGTTCCACAATAAAAAATATTTTGCATCTTCAAAGTGGTAGGCATGTTGTGTAAATCAAATGATACAAACCCCCCAAAAATAAAAATGTAATTCCAGGTTGTAAGGCAACAAAATAGGAAAAATGCAAAGGGGGGTGAATACTTTCGCAAGCCACTGTAAATATAGGTTCAGAACCTTTGTGAAACAGCACAGTTAGGATGGGCTTCAGAGGTAGATGGGAGCTGAAGGATGGGACTAGTAACAAACAAAAGATAACTATTGTAAAATACAGTGGGGAAAAAAAGTATTTAGTCAGAAACCAATTGTGCAAGTTCTCCCACTTAAAAAGATGAGAGAGGCCTGTAATTTTCATCATAGGTACACGTCAACTATGACAGACAAATTGAGAAAAAAAATCCAGAAAATCACATTGTAGGATTTTTAATGAATTTATTTGCAAATTATGGTGGAAAATAAGTATTTGGTCACCTACAAACAAGCAACATTTCTGGCTCTCACAGACCTGTAACTTCTTCTTTAAGAGGCTCCTCTGTCCTCCACTCGTTACCTGTATTAATGGCACTTGTTTGAACTTGTTATCAGTATAAAAGACACCTGTCAACAACCTCAAACAGTCACACTCCAAACTCCACTATGGCCAAGACCAAAGAGCTGTCAAAGGACACCAGAAACAAAATTGTAGACCTGCACCAGGCTGGGAAAACTGAATCTGCAATAGGTAAGCAGCTTGGTTTGAAGAGAAATCAACTGTGGGAGCAATTATTAGGAAATGGAAGACATACAAGACCACTGATAATCTCCCTCGATCTGGGGCTCCACGCAAGATCTCACCCCCGTGGGGTCAAAATGATCACAAGAACGGTGAGCAAAAATCCCAGAACCACACGGGGGGACCTAGTGAATGACCTGCAGAGAGCTGGGACCAAAGTAACAAAGCCTACCATCAGTAACACACTACGCCGCCAGGGACTCAAATCCTGCAGTGCAAGACGTGTCCCCCTGCTTAAGCCAGTACATGTCCAGGCCAGTCTGAAGTTTGCTAGAGTGCATTTGGATGATCCAGAAGAGGATTGGGGAGAATGTCATATGGTCAGATGAAACCAAAATATAACTTTTTGGTAAAAACTCAACTCGTCGTGTTTGGAGGACAAAGAATGCTGAGTTGCATCCAAAGAACACCATACCTACTGTGAAGCATGGGGGTGGAAACATCATGCTTTGGGGCTGTTTTTTCTGCAAAGGGACCAGGACGACTGATCCGTGTAAAGAAAAAGAATGAATGGGGCCATGTATCGTGAGATTTTGAGTGAAAACCTCCTTCCATCAGCAAGGGCATTGAAGATGAAACGTGGCTGGGTCTTTAGCATGACAATGATCCCAAACACACCGCCCGGGCAACGAAGGAGTGGCTTCGTAAGAAGCATTTCAAGGTCCTGGAGTGGCCTAGCCAGTCTCCAGATCTCAACCCCATAGAAAATCTTTGGAAGGAGTTGAAAGTCCGTGTTGCCCAGCGACAGCCCCAAAACATCACTGCTCTAGAGGAGATCTGCATGGAGGAATGGGCCAAAATACCAGCAACAGTGTGTGAAAACCTTGTGAAGACTTACAGAAAACGTTTGACCTGTGTCATTGCCAACAAAGGGTATATAACAAAGTATTGACAAAACTTTTGTTATTGACCAAATACTTATTTTCCACCATAATTTGCAAATAAATTCATAAAAAATCCTATAATGTGATTTTCTGGATTTTTTTTTCTCATTTTGTCTTTCATAGTTGACGTGTACCTATGATGAAAATTACAGGCCTCTCTCATCTTTTTAAGTGGGAGAACTTGCACAATTGGTGGCTGACTAAATACTTTTTTGCCCCACTGTACATTGTGTCCGTGAAATGTATATAGTATGTAGAAAGCTGGAAGTAGAAGCCTAAGTGTTGTGTCCATTAGTTTACTCCAATTTTTAGCAGAAAATATATTTTAAAAATAAAATAAAACTAATGTCAAAATTAATTACAGATTTCTTGATTTATCTGACATTAATTCGGCCTCTTTTGAGGAAGTGTATACTGGTTGTTGTTGCTATGGCGTCTCAAGAGGGACAAACAGTAATATTGCCACTTTTTTCTCATTTTTTCAAGCGAGGGTCTTTTAAGGGGCACAGGTGTTTGCTTCTCCCTAGTGGAGTTCTGAAAGAGCAAACCCAACCTAGTGTGATACTCTATTACACTCACCACGGTTATTTTGAATGGAGAAATGTTGTGAAAAATGGCTTTAGGTTACTGAGGGATCTAGTCTAGATTGAACCTAATAGGAACACAGTTTTATCATGTGGAAGTTTCAGTCAGGTCTTTCTGTTTAACTAAATACTCAGTGTTTCTTTGCCAGGAGAGAGACCAGACTCTGACAGCGGGAAGAGTCCTTCAAAGGAACCAGACCCAGAAATGTCCAAACCAGCAGGACAACACCACTGTTCCCACTGTGCAAAGAGTTTTACCAAGTTACAGAACCTAAAAGTGCACGAGAGGACACACAGAGGAGAAAAGCCTTTCCACTGCTCTCAGTGTGGAAAGAGGTTTACCCGTTTAGAGAACCTGAAACAGCATGATAGAATACACAGAGGGGAGAAGCCTTACCATTGTTCCCATTGTGAAAAGAGCTTTAGGTCGTTAGGCACCCTGACAACGCATGTGAGAATACACACAGGAGAGATGCCTTACCACTGTTCCCACTGTGGAGAGAGTTTTAGATGGTTAGGGAGCCTGAAAACGCATGAGAGGACACACAACCAAGAAAAGCCCTACCAATGCTCCCAGTGTGGAAAGAGATTTACCGAGTTATGGTACCTGAAAATACATAATAGAATACACACAGGAGAAAGGCCTTACCACTGTTCCCACTGTGGAAAGAGCTTTAGTAGGTTAATGAACCTGAAACAGCATGAGAGAATACACACAGGAGAGAAGCCTTACCAATGTGCCTTGTGTGGAAAGAGTTTTACCCAGTTAGGGAACCTAAAAGAGCATGAGAGAATGACACACAGGGAGAAGCCCTACCAATGCTCCCTGTGTGAAATAAGATTTACCCGGTTACGGAACCTGAAAGAGCATGAAAGAATACATACAAATACACAGGAGGAGAAGACATACCACTGCTCTCATTGTGGAAAGACATTTTCCCAGTCAGAGGACCTGAAATCACATGAGAGAATAGAGAGGTTGTGTTCTGACTTATGTTTTTGACTGAGAATTAGTGTTTTTGTTTATGCCTCATGAAATCAATATGTATGAAAGCTTACTTAGAAATAGTTCTACTTTTTAAAAATTATCTCAGATAAAAAACTTAAAATGTCTGCTTTGTTTATACACTTTAATATATTGGATACAAGTAGAATCCCTTAGATTTAATTTGATATTTTTGTAATGTCAATGATTTAATAGACCAGGGGAAGACCAACCCTGTTCCTGTCTTGACCCCTTAAATAGATTAATAGAATGTGCGTTTCTTGATTCTAACCTTGGAACCTCCATTCATTTAGTTGTTGTTGTTTCATTGAGTTAATTGGTGTATTTTAGTCGTCAAGCTAAAAGGTGTATGAAAATGTGATGATGTTGTTCTGATAACATTGATAAGTTGTTCGTTGACATGTTCTCTGTTGTCCTGCATACTGAATGTGCGCGTCATTGGTTTTGTGCCGTGTGTTATGTTCTGAAGGTCAATCCTTTCTCCGTCTTGCTTTCTAGCCGCTGACTGATCAAAACTGTCTGTTAGCGTAATGAACTGCATGTTATGCCATGTTCTCAGCAACATTTACATAGATGCGCATAGACACAGTACAATACTGTAATAATACCACACATTTGAATGCCAACTGAAACTGTAATGAGTGATACAACTCTAACTGTATCCTCTTGGTGAAAGCAATAAACAAAACCAAGAAACCTGTTGAGATCCTCTCCTCTCTTAGGCAGGTCATGTCAGATATATGTTTATTACCAGTTACACATCTAAAACCAAGAAACCTGTTGAGATCCTCTCCTGATCCTCTCCTCTCTTAGGCAGCTCATGTCAGATATATGTTTATTACAAGTTAGTTTCTAACTGATCTTGAACATGAAAAATGACAAATAAAGTGGATGTATTGTTCTTTCTTTTACCTTTAAGAGCAGAGGGGTCATCCTCAGGTCGCCATCCTCATCAACAAAGAAACACCATTTCAACTAATATTATTATTTCTTAAACACCCTGAAGGGAGCTTAATTTTAATTCATGGTACAATCTGATCCTGATCCTAATAAACAGCTGAGCTCCTTCTATAGACAGATCTGTGCCTCGACACGATCCTTTCTCGGAGCTCTACGCACAATTCCTTCCAAGTATTTATACAACATATATATAACAAGTATTTGATACACTGCCGATTTTGCAGGTTTTCCTACTTACAAAGCATGTAGAGGTCTGTAATTTTTATCATAGGTACACTTCAACTGTGAGAGACGGAATCTAATACAAAAATCCAGAAAATCACATTGTATGATTTTTAAGTAATTAATTTGCATTTTATTGCATGACATAAGTATTTGATACATCAGAAAAGCAGAACTTAATATTTTGTACAGAAACCTTTGTTTGCAATTACAGAGATCATACGTTTCCTGTAGGTCTTGACCAGGTTTGCACACACACTGCAGCAGGGATTTTGGCCCACTCCTCCATACAGACCTTCTCCAGATCCTTCAGGTTTCGGGGCTGTCGCTTGGCAATACGGACTTTCAGCTCCCTCCAAAGATTTTCTATTGGGTTCAGGTCTGAAGACTGGCTAGGGCCCCTCCAGGACCTTGAGATGCTTCTTACGGAGCCACCCTTAGTTGCCCTGGCTGTGTGTTTCGGGTCGTTGTCATGCTGGGAAGACCCAGCCACGACCCATCTTCAATGCTCTTACTGAGGGAAGGAGGTTGTTGGCCAAGATCTCGTGATACATGGCCCCATCCATCCTCCCCTCAATACGGTGCAGTCGTCCTGTCCCCTTTGCAGAAAAGCATCCTCAAAGAATGATGTTTCCACCTCCATGCTTCACGGTTGGGATGGTGTTCTTGGGGTTGTACTCATCCTTCTTCCTCCAAACACGGCGAGTGGAGTTTAGACCAAAAAGCTCTATTTTTGTCTCTTCAGACCACATGACCTTCTCCCATTCCTCCTCTGGATCATCCAGATGGTTATTGGCAAACTTCAGACGGGCCTGGACATGCGCTGGCTTGAGCAGGGGTACCTTGCGTGCGCTGCAGGATTTTAATGCATGACGGCGTAGTGTGTTACTAATGGTTTTCTTTGAGACTGTGGTCCCAGCTCTCTTCAAGTCATTGACCAGGTCCTGCCATGTAGTTCTGGGCTGATCCCTCTCCTTCCTCATGATCATTGATGCCCCACGAGGTGAGATCTTGCATGGAGCCCCAGACCGAGGGTGATTAACCGTCATCTTGAACTTCTTCCATTTTCTAATAATTGCGCCAACAGTTGTTGCCTTCTCACCAAGCTGCTTGCCTATTGTCCTGTAGCCCATCCCAGCCTTGTGCAGGTCTACAATTTTATCCCTGATGTCCTTACACAGCTCTCTGGTCTTGGCCATTGTGGAGAGGTTGGAGTCTGTTTTATTGAGTGTGTGGACAGGTGTCTTTTATACAGGTAACGAGTTCAAACAGGTGCAGTTAATACAGGTAATGAGTGGAGAACAGGAGGGCTTCTTAAAGAAAAACTAACAGGTCTGTGAGAGACGGAATTCTTACTGGTTGGTAGGTGATCAAATACTTATGTCATGCAATAAAATGCAAATTAATTACTTAAAAATCATACAATGTGATTTTCTGGATTTTTGTTTTAGATTCCGTCTCTCACCGTTGAAGTGTACCTATGATAAACATTACAGACCTCTACATGCTTTGTAAGTAGGAAAACCTGCAAAATCGGCAGTGTATCAAATACTTGTTCTCCCCACTGTATGTGACCAACAGATGCATATCTGTATTCCCAGTCATGTGAAATCCATAGATTAGGGCCTAATGAATTAATTTAAATTGACTGATTTCCTTATATGAACTGTAACTCAGTAAAATCTTTCAACATGTTGCATTTATATTTTTGTTAATCTACACTGAGTGCACAAAACATTAGGAACACCTTCCTAATATTGAGTTGCACCCACCCCCCATGATCACATCTAAATTCAGATTAACATTCAGAATGTGTTTTCTTCTGAACATTGACTGGATAAGTAAGTAGCCTAGCACGAGCCTTGCCTGGCGTGAGCCAGAACGGCTCATCGGAGCAGGAGCCTATCTCCTGTTTCTGTAGCGTGAGGCAGCTTGATGTACAAATACACCCCCTGGACAGGATGCTAGTCTATCGCAGGGCTTTAACCCCATTCTATCTCCTTAAAGCTGAGTGCCAGGCAGAGACACACCGGGTTCCATTTTTACGGTCTGGAATGATTCAGCCGGGACTCGAACTCCCAACCTTCCAATCTCAAGGTGGACACTCAAACCACAAGGCCATGATGGGCATGATGATTTAGTCTGGAATGATTCAGCCGGGACTCGAACTCCCAACCTTCCAATCTCAAGGTGGACACTCAAACCACAAGGCCATGATGATTTAGTCTATCTCCACCAGATGCGATTATGACCAGCAGGTTAAAATACCAAAATCAACTGTGAATCAATCATATTAATTTGGGGCAGGTTCGAAACACACATGAAACATTCATAGACATTTAGCTAGATAGCTGTTACTAGCTAGTTTGTCCTGGGAGATTAAACATTGAGTTTAAAAAAAAACTTTTTTAAATTTAGTTTTTTATAAAATTGGGGGGGGGGGGTAGATCAGCTTTAATATTGCAGATAGAATGTAACTTCCATCAATGTAATTGTCTGCATCACTTCCAATCCCCCATATGTATTTTTTCTCTCGCAAATATATATACATACATACACTACCGTTCAAAAGTTTGGGGTCACTTAGAAATGCCCTTGTTTTCCATGAAAACATACATGAAATTAGTTTGAATAGGAAATATAGCAAAATGCATAGGAAATGTAGTCATTGACAAGGTTAGAAATAATGATTTTTAATATAAATAATAATTGTGTCCTTCAAACTTTGCTTTCGTCAAAGAATCCTCAATTTGCAGCAATTACAGTCTTGCAAACCTTTGGCATTCTAGTTGTCAATTTGTTGAGGTAATCTGAAGAGATTTCACCTCATGCTTCCTGAAGTACCTCCCACAAGTTGGATTGGCTTGATGGGCACTTCTTACGTACCATACGGTCAAGCTGCTCCCACAACAGCTCAATAGGGTTGAGATCCGGTGACTGTGCTGGCCACTCCATTATAGACAGAATACCAGCTGACTGCTTCTTCCCTAAGTAGTTCTTGCATAGTTTGGAGCTGTGCTTTGGGTCATTGTCCTGTTATAGGAGGAAATTGACTCCAATCAAGCGCCGTCCAAAGGGTATGGCATGGCGTTGCAAAATGGAGTGATAGCCTTCCTTCTTCAAGATCCCTTTTACCCTGTACAAATCTCCCACTTTACCACCACCAAAGCACCCCCAGACCATCACATTGCCTCCACCATGCTTGACAAATGGCATCAAGCACTCCTCCAGCATCTTTTCATTTGTTCTGCGTCTCACAAATGTTCTTCTTTGTGATCCGAACACCTCAAACTTTGATTCGTCTGTCCATAATACTTTTTTCCAATCTTCCTCTGTCCAGTGTCTGTGTTATTTTGCCCATCTTAATCTTTTATTTTTATTGGCCAGTCTGAGATATGGCTTTTTCTTTGCAACTCTGCCTAGAAGGTCAGCATCCCGGAGTCGCGTCTTCACTGTTGACGTTGAGACTGGTGTTTTGCGGGTACTATTTAATGAAGCTGCCAGTTGAGGACCTGTGAGGCATCTGTTTCTCAAACTAGACACTAATGTATTTGTCCTCTTGCTCAGTTGTGCACTGGGGCCTCCCACTCTTTATATTCTGGTTAGAGACAGTTTGCACTGTTCTGTGAAGGGAGTAGTACACAGCGTTGTACGAGATCTTCCGTTTCTTGGCAATTTCTTGCATGGAATAGCCTTCATTTCTCAGAACAAGAATAGACTGACGAGTTTCAGAAGAAAGTTCTTTGTTTCTGGCCATTTTGAGCCTGTAATCGAACCCACAATTGCTGATGCTCCAGATCCTCAACTAGTCTCAAGAAGGCCAGTTTTATTTCTTCTTTAATCAGCACAACAGTTTTCAGCTCTGCTAACATAATTGCAAAAGGGTTTTCTAATGATCAATTAGCCTTTTAAAATGATAAACTTGGATTAGCAAACACAATGTGCCATTGGAACACAGGACTGATGGTTGCTGATAATGGGCCTCTGTACGCCTATGTAGATATTCCATTAAAAATCAGCAGTTTCCAGTTACAATAGCCATTTACAACATTAACAATATCTACACTGTATTTCTGATCAATTTGATGTAATTTTAATGGACAAAAAAATTGCTTTTCTTTCGAAAACAAGGACATTTCTAAGTGACCCCAAACTTTTGAACGGTAGTGTATGTTTCAGTAAGATTGGATTTTTAACATTTATAGCAATGGTTATTAATTGTACTGCAGGGATGGAATGTAAGTCGAAGATAATAGAGGTTGTGGTGGCAGCTGCAGAGCGGTATTTGGGTGTGCGAGACTTGACATCAGAAGAGTTACAGGGAGTGTTAAGTGGTGATGTCCCATCATTTCAGGCTGTTGGCCTGAAGTAGGACTAAATATATTTAAATAGTGGAGTAGGGTGGTGTTAATTTTATTTTATACTATTATTTTTTTTTGTGAGTGTAGCGTTAGAAGGTAGGGTATTTCTTTATTTTTGGTCCTCTGTAGCTCAGCTGGTAGAGCACGGCGCTTGTAACGCCAGGGTAGTGGGTTCGATCCCGGGACCACCCATACACAAAAATGTATGCACGCATCACTGTAAGTCGCTTCGGATAAAAGCGTCTGCTAAATGGCATATTATTATTTATATTATTATCTTTCAAGCAAAATATAAGGGAGTTATACTCCAGTCAAGTAGGTGGCGGTAATATAACAAATTGGATGCCAACCGCCGTTAAACCTCATCGAAGAAGAAGCTTCTTCAACAACAGTTAGTCAGACACCTCGGTAGCTTGTTAGACAAAATAGCCGAACCAATAAAGCTCTTTAGACGCTTTCGTGTATATTAGCCACTGTGTTTTCAACCCACTTCTGTCGTCTAGTTAGTTATCCCATTTAATTTCATATTTACGGTGTTGTTGTTATTGGTCAGCTAGCTAGCTGGCTGGTTAAGTTATCACTAGCCTAGCTAGCTAACATCCCCGACCATGAGCTCACTAAGCTACTCTCCTCCTGCTAAAGAAGAGGAGGTCTGCTGGACGGAGAAAGAAGCTCTAGTGAAAGAGGAGGAGGAAGAGGAGGATGTTACAATACAAAAACAAGTAGAGGGTGAAGCTGTTACCGTGAAAGAAGAAGAGAAAGACGTTACAGTGAAAGAAGAGGGAGAAGCGTTCAGAGTGAAAGAGGAGGAGGATGTTACAGTGAAAGAAGAGGAGGCTCCTGTTTTTGGAGTGAAAGAGGAGGAGGGGGAGATGACTGTCACATCGAAAAAGGAGGAGGAAGAAGAGGAGGAAACTGGATATCTGGTTCCGGTTTCCCAAAGGCATCTTAAGGCATCCAATGGTTCTAATGATGAACTTAGCAGTAAGATGCTTTTGAGAAACCAGGCCCTGATTAACACTAGTAAGTACTGTCTTAAAAATAGGAGCACAAACTATTGTTGAACTGATGCTTTGTTTTAAGGCGCCATTCTGCTGAATTTCTATGCTTGAATATATTATTTAATGTAAGAATTAATAAAACTACACTGTAAAATGTGTATAACACCAAAGAGCGGGTCACCAACAAAACGTTAACAGTGGATTTGCACGCAAAATCACAACTTTAATGTCTCACAGAATGGACTTGTCCGTATCAATACTCAAATTCCATTGTATTCTATAAGAAATAATTTTGCCAGCTGTGGTCCATATGAATTTTGACAGCTGTGGTCCATACGTTCAGCTGAGAACCCTAAAGGGGAGGCTGTATGTGGACCAACAATATATACAGTGGGGAAAAAAAGTATTTAGTCAGCCACCAATTGTGCAAGTTCTCCCACTTAAAAAGATGAGAGAGGCCTGTAATTTTCATCATAGGTACACGTCAACTATGACAGACAAATTGAGAAAAAAGAATCCAGAAAATCACATTGTAGGATTTTTAATGAATTTATTTGCAAATTATGGTGGAAAATAAATATTTGGTCACCTACAAACAAGCAAGATTTCTGGCTCTCACAGACCTGTAACTTCTTCTTTAAGAGGCTCCTCTGTCCTCCACTCGTTACCTGTATTAATGGCACCTGTTTGAACTTGTTATCAGTATAAAAGACACCTGTCCACAACCTCAAACAGTCACACTCCAAACTCCACTATGGCCAAGACCAAAGAGCTGTCAAAGGACACCAGAAACAAAATTGTAGACCTGCACCAGGCTGGGAAGACTGAATCTGCAATAGGTAAGCAGCTTGGTTTGAAGAAATCAACTGTGGGAGCAATTATTAGGAAATGGAAGACATACAAGACCACTGATAATCTCCCTCGAACTGGGGCTCCACGCAAGATAAAAAAAAAAAACGGAGTATATACCCCAAAAAGACGCCATTACTATTGCTCTCTATAGTACCCCTCGGGGGGACTATATACTCCAAAAAGACACCATTATTATTGCTCTCTATAGTACCCCTCGGGGGGAGTATATACCCCAAAAAGACGCCATTACTATTGCTCTCTATAGTACCCGTCGGGGGGATTATATACCCCAAAAAGACGCCATTACTATTGCTCTCTATAGTTCCCGTCGGGGGGAGTATATACCCCCAAAAAGACGCCATTACTATTGCTCTCTATAGTTCCCCTCGGGGAGTATATACCCCAAAGACGCCATTACTATTGCTCTCTATAGTACCCCTCGGGGGAGAGTATATACCCCAAAAAGACGCCATTACTATTGCTCTCTATAGTACCCCTCGGGGGAGTATATACCCCAAAAAGACGCCATTACTATTGCTCTCTATAGTACCCCTCGAGGGAGAGTATATACCCCAAAAAGACACCATTACTATTGCTCTCTATAGTCCCCCTCAGAGTATATACCCCAAAAAAGACGCCATTACTATTGCTCTCTATAGTACCCCTCGGGGAGTATATACCCCCAAAAAGACGCCATTACTATTGCTCTCTATAGTACCCCCTCGGGGGAGTATATACCCCAAAAAGACACCATTACTATTGCTCTCTATAGTCCCCCTCGGGGGGAGTATATACCCCAAAAAGACGCCATTACTATTGCTCTCTATAGTACCCCTCGGGGGGGAGTATATACCCCAAAAAGACGCCATTACTATTGCTCTCTATAGTACCCCTCGGGGGGAGTATATACCCCAAAAAGCAGACGTTTAAATAATGTAATGTTGGAGAAATAAAATAAATAGGAAGTGTTATAGATGTTACATGAAATGGACAAACAACATGGGGAGACTGAACGCCTGAGTTTGTAAGTCTTCAAAACATGGTCAAAAGATGGATAGCCACTGCAATGGAAAGGCTTGGCTCAACACATCAGTTAACATTTAGAAAATATAGTCATGTCCATTATTACTTCAGAGATGAAGTGGGCCACCAACAAAACGTTATTAACAATGGATCAAATGCAGCCTATAACATTGACTGAAATAGTTAGTAATATATATTATTATAGAGTTCTGCTCAGCCTATAAACATGACATTATCTATTATTATAGAGCTCTGATCAGCCTATAACATGACATTATCTATTATTATAGAGCTCTGCTCAGCCTATAAACATGACATTATCTATTATTATTATAGAGCTCTGATCAGCCTAAAACATGATCTATTATTATAGAGCTCTGCTCAGCCTATAAACATGACATTATCTATTATTATTATAGAGCTCTGATCAGCCTATAAACATGACATGATCTATTATTATAGAGCTCTGATCAGCCTAGAAACATGACATTATCTATTATTATAGAGCTCTGATCAGCCTATAAACATGACATGATCTATTATTATAGAGCTCTGATCATCCTAGAAACATGACATGATCTATTATTATAGAGCTCTGATCAGCCTATAAACATGACATTATCTATTATTATAGAGCTCTGATCAGCCTATAAACATGACATTATCTATTATTATAGAGCTCTGATCAGCCTATAAACATGACATTATCTATTATTATAGAGCTCTGATCAGCCTATAAACATGATCTATTATTATAGAGCTCTGATCAGCCTATAACATGACATTATCTATTATTATAGAGCTCTGCTCAGCCTATAAACATGACATTATCTATTATTATAGAGCTCTGCTCAGCCTAGAAACATGACATTCCATGAGAGCAAGATTAGATTTGGAGCTCTACATTTGTTTTTAAAATCTCATCAAGATTATGTTTTAAGACTACATTTTGTGAAAACTGGGGTCAGGTTAGGGACCTAGTCTGGATTAAACCTAATAGGAAGACAGTTTTATCATGTGGAGGTTTCATTCAGGTCTCTGTTTAGTATTTAACTATATACTCTGTTTGTCTTTGGCAGGAGAGAGACCAGACTCTCACTCAGACAGTGGGAAGAGTCCTTCAGGGGAAACAGAACCAGAGACGTCCAAACCAGCAAAACGACGTCACTGTTCCCAGTGTGGAAAGAGTTTTACTAAGTTACAGAACCTAAAAGAGCATGAGAGGACACACACAGGAGAAAAGCCTTTCCAATGCTCCCCAGTGTGGAAAGAGTTTTTAGTCAGTTAGGGAACCTGAAAACACATAAGAGAATACACTCTGGAGAGAAGCCTTACCACTGCTCCCAATGTGGAAAGACTTTTACCTTATTAGGGAGCCTGCAATCACATGAAAGGACACACACAGGAGAAAAACCTTACCACTGTTTCCACTGTGGAAAGAGTTTTAGGTGGTTAGAAGGCCTGAAAACGCATGAGAGAATACACACAGGAGAAAAGCCCTACCACTGCTCCCACTGTGGAAAGCATTTTACTCAGTTAGGAAGCCTGAAATCACATCAGAGGATACATACACAGGAGAAGACATTCCACTGCTCTCATTGTGGAAAGACATTTTCCCAGTCAGAGGACCTGAAATCACATGAGAGAATAGAGAGGCTGTGTTCTGACTTATGTTTTTGACTGAGAGTTTGTGTTTTTGTATATGTCACATGTAAATAAAATCATATATAAAATCATATTGTTCATATGAAATTAAACTAAAATTATAGTTTTTTCATCTTGAGACATGTCTAAAATCAGATTGAATATTTTATAAAAGTTGCCTTATTCCTGACCGGGAAAGCTGTCAGTGAATCACAGAGCAGCCCAACTGGAGAGCCGCTCTCTTTCAACAATGTATCAATGTCATCAGAACAACGTCATCACATTTTTATACACATTAAGCTTATCTTATTTAATGAAAGATATGAAAAATAAACTTTTGTTCTGGAAATAAAATACACTTTTCTCTCAACTGCGTTACCCACTCCGAGATGGTAGATGGCGATGTGGGTCTTTCAGGCGATGCTGCCAGTGTGACGTATAATCTAGTGGACGGGACGTTTCTTCAACAACAACAGCTAGTCAGTTATCTCGGTAGCTTGCTAGCCAACATAGTCGAACCAATAAAGCTCTTTAGACGCTCTGTGTTTTAAAGTCACATGTCGTTCAGCTAGTTACCACTTTTAATTTCATATTTACGTTGCTATACTAGCTATATAGCTAAGATAGCCCTACACTAGGCTTGTCGCTAACGCTAGCTAGCTAACATCCCCGACCATGAGCTCACCAGGCTACTCGCCCCCTGTTAAAGAAGAGGAGGTCTGCTGGACGGAGAAACTGAACATTGTAGTGAAGGAAGAGGAGGATGTCACAATACAAAAACAAGTAGAGGGTGAGGCTGTTACCGTGAAAGAAGAAGAGAAAGACGTTACAGTGAAAGAAGAGGAAGACGCGTTCAGAGTGAAAGAGGATGAGGATGTTACAGTGAAAGAAGAGGAAGACGCGTTCAGAGTGAAAGAGGGGGATGTTACAGTGAAAGAAGAGGAAGACGCGTTCAGAGTGAAAGAGGAGGAAGATGTTACAGTGAAAGAAGAGGAAGAGGAGGATGAGATAGAGGAGGATGCCGTTTTAGGAGTGAAGAAGGAGGAGGGAGAGATAACTGTCACATTGGAAGAAGAGGAGGAGGCTGGAGCTCTGATTAACACCAGTAAGTACAGTCTTAATAACCGGGGCACAAACTGGTTTTAAAACGGCATTCTACTGAATTTCTATGCTTGAATATGTTATTTAATGTAAGAATTGATAAAACTACACTGTAAAATGTATATACCACCAAAGAGCGGGTCACCAACAAAACGTTAACAACGGATTTGCACGCAAATTCACAACTTCAATGTCTCACAGAATGGACTTGTCCGTATCGATGCTCCAATTCCATTATATTCTATAAGAAATAATTTTGCCAGCTGTGGTCCATATGTTCAGCTGAGGAGTGGAGGCTGTGTATGGACCAACAAGATATATCCTAAATGAAACGTTTGATGTGTGTGTCTATAGAACTTGCCTGCTTGTTGTCCTAAAAAAAATGAAAGTCGATACCTCAGGTTTGTTTTAGCCATTCCTATGGGGGAAATATGTATTTGTATTTATTACGGATCCCAATTAGCTGCTGCACTCTTCCTGGGGTCCGGAAAAAGTAAGGCAGTTATAAAATGTTACATTACATTACAATACATTCATAACAGATTTCACAACACACTAAGTGGAAATGAAAGGGGAAATGAATGGGGTTTTGGGATAAACTCAGAGAATAAGGTGTGAGGTTAACACAGGCTTAGGAGATCTTATACATTTTGTTCTATAACATAATATCAGTCAGTTAACATGACCTTTAATGAATAAATGTGTTTGTTTTGATTACATAAATGCTTCAAAATTCACAAACAGTTACGTTAGCTGATGAAAATTGTCTCATAGATCAAAACGTATAAGATATCTGAAGCCTGTGTTTACCACGGACCTTATTTTCGGCGTTCATCCAAAACCCCTTTTTTTTTTTAAACCATTCATTTCCCCATAAGCTTTGTCCAATGAGCCATGGTGGAGTTAGTGACTACAAAAAGACACCATTACTATTGCTCTTTATAGTACCCCTCGGGCGGAGTATATACCCCAAAAAGACACCATTACTATTGCTCTCTATAGTACCCCTCGGGGGGAGTATATACCCCAAAAAGACACCATTACTATTGCTCTCTATAGTACCCCTCGGGGGAGTATATACCCCAAAAGACACCATTACTATTGCTCTCTATAGTACCCCTCGGGGGAGTATATACCCCCAAAAGACACATTACTATTGCTCTCTATAGTACCCCTCGGGGAGTGTACCCCAAAAAGACGCCATTACTATTCTCTATAGTACCCCTCGGGTGGAGTATATCCCAAAAAGACGCCATTACTATTGCTCTCTATAGTCCCCCTCGGAGGAGTATATACCCCAAAAAAGCAGACGTCTAAATAATGTCATGTTGGAGAAATAAAATAAATAGGAAGTGTTATAGATGTTACATGAAATGGACAAACATTATGGGGAGACTGAACGCCTGAGTTTGTAAGTCTTCAAAACATGGTCAAAAGATGGATAGCCACTGCAATGGAAAGGCTCAACACATCAGTTAACATTTTGAAAAGATAGTCATGTCCATTATTACTTCAGAGATGAAGTGGGCCACCAACAAAACGTTATTAACAATGGATCAAATGCAGCCTATAACATTGACTGAAATAGGAGCTGTGGGGGAACGGCACCTCCGTACCTTCAGGCTCTGATCAGTCCCTACACCAAACGGGGCACTGCGTTTATCCACCTCTGGCCTGCTGCTCCCTACCTCTGCGGAAGCATAGTTCCCGCTCAGCCCAGTCAAAACTGTTCGCTGCTCTGGCACCCCAATGGTGGAACAAGCTCCCTACGACGCGACAGCGAGTCACTCACACCTTCCGGAGACATTTGAAACCCCACCTCTTTAAGGAATACCTGGGATATGATAAAGTAACACTTCTACCCCCCCTCCCTTTACTCCAACCCACCTTCCCAAAAAAAAAAAATAAAAATAAAAATAATAAAAAATAAACAATTGTAAAGTGGTTATCCCACTGGCTATAAGGTGAATGCACCTATTTGTAAGTCTCTCTGATAAACGTCTGCTAAATGACGTAAATGTAAATGTAAATAGTTAGTAATATATATTATTATAGAGCTCTGATCAGCCTATAACATGACATTATCTATTATTATAGAGCTCTGATCAACCTATAAACATGACATTATCTATTATTATAGAGCTCTGATCAGCCTATAAACATGACATTATCTATTATTATAGAGCTCTGCTCAGCCTATAAACATGACATTATCTATTATTATAGAGCTCTGATCAGCCTATAAACATGACATTATCTATTATTATAGAGCTCTGATCAGCCTAAAACATG
This sequence comes from Coregonus clupeaformis, assembly GCF_020615455.1. Classification (NCBI taxonomy): domain Eukaryota; kingdom Metazoa; phylum Chordata; class Actinopteri; order Salmoniformes; family Salmonidae; genus Coregonus; species Coregonus clupeaformis. The sequence continues at coordinate 37,584 of NW_025536290.1, forward strand.
ACATACCATGAGAGCAAGATTAGATTTGGAGCTCTACATCATTTGTTTTTAAACTCTCATCAAGTTTATTTTTAAAGATGAATTGTTGTGAAAACTGGTGTCAGGTTATTGAGGGATCTAGTCTGGATTAAACCTCATAGAAAGACAGTTTTATCATGTGGAGGTTTCATTCAGCTCTTTGTTTAACTAAATACTCTGTTTTTCTTTGGCAGGAGAGAGACCAGACTCTCACTCTGACAGCGGGAAGAGTCCTTCAGGGGAACCAGACCCAGAGACGTCCAAACCAGCAGGGCGACACCAATGTTCCCAGTGTAATAAGAGTTTTACCAAGTTAGGGAATCTAAAACAGCATGAGACCACACACACTGGAGAAAAGCCTTTCCAATGTTCCCAGTGTGGAAAGAGATTTACCCAGTTAAGGTCCCTGAAAATGCATGAGAGAATACACACGGGGGAGAAGCCTTACCACTGCTCCCAATGTGGAATTACTTTTACCTGGTTAGCAAGCCTGAGAACACATGAGAGAATACACACAGGAGAGAAGCCTTACCACTGTTCCCACTGTGGAAAGACATTTTTACGATCACAGGACCTAAAATCACATGAGAGAATACACACAGGAGAAAGGCCTTACCACTGCTCCCAATGTGGAATGGCTTTTACCTGGTCAGCGAGCCTGAAAACGCATGAGAGGACACACTCAAGAGAAAAAACCTACCCCTGCTCTCATTGTGGAAAGACATTTTCCCAGTCAGAGGACCTGAAATCACATGAGAGAATAGAGAGACTGTGTTCTGACTTGTCTTTTTGACTGACAATTTGTGTTTTTGTTTATGCCACACAAAATCTAATGGTTTATATGAAATATAATGGTTTATATGAAAGCTAATGGTTTATATGAAATATAATGGTTTATATGAAAGCTAATGGTTTATATGAAAGCTAATGGTTTAGATGAAAGCTAATGGTTTATATGAAATATAATGGTTTAGATGAAAGCTAATGGTTTAGATTAAAGCTTCCTCAAAAATAGGTCTACATTTGTTTTTCTTTAAAATCTTGATTCATGAAATGTGTATTTTATTTTGAACATTGATTGACTGAATACAAGTAAGTGTGTAAGTAGCCTTTCACAAGCCTTGGCTGGTCTGACCCAGAACGGCTCCTGCTCCAATGAGCCGATCTCCTGTTTCTGTAGCATGAGACAGCTTGATGTACAAGTACTTCCCCTGGACAGGACTCTTAGAGTACCACAGTATAGTAAGAGGAACCTATCTCCTGGACAGGAAGTTAGTCTATCTCAAGGTCTTACTATTTCCTTAATTCTGAGTGCATAGACGCACCTGGTCCCATTTTTACGGTCTGGAATGATTCAGCCGGGGATCGAACTCCCAACCTTCCAATCTCAAGGTGGACACTCAAACCACAAGGCCATGATGCACATGATGATTTAGTCGATCCCCACCAGATGCGAATATGACCAGCAGGTTAAAATACCAAAATCAACTGTGAATCAGTTATGTTCATTTCGGGGCAGGTTCGAAACACACATGAAACATTCATAGACATTTAGCTAGATAGCTGTTACTAGCTAGTTTGTCCTGGGAGATTAAACATAGAGTTGTTATTGTTTACCTGACATGCATATGGTCTTTCTTTCTAGCTGGTTCTTTTGTAGAATTTTTGATCCGAGTCAAAAAACAAAATGGTTTCTCTACTCCGATGATTAATCCACAGAGAAAAAGGGAGTTAGTTTTTTAGTTATTTTAGTTCTCCTCGTTTTCTCTTTAAGGTTGTATCTTCCTGATATCCAATAAGGACTTGAGTTGCGCGGAGTGTCTCAAATACAACCAAGTTCTATTTAATTTACCAATCTCATTGCAAGTGGTGAGGGGAACCCCAAAATGCTATTTTCTGTTGTAAAGAAATTAGTTCAACTCCTAGATAACTCCTCCCTTACCCCCTCCATTGAGAAATGTGTATATCTTGAATTGTTCAAATGAGACACTCGCATAGAACCAAGTTCTATTTAAATGTAATTATTAAACAGATTAATTCAATTGGCATTTGTTGATTCTAACATTCAAACCTCTGGTATTGTGTCGGTGTTTCATTGAGTTAATTTGTGTTTCTAGTCATTAAGCTTAATGTGTATGAAAATGGGATGACGTTGTTCTGATGACATTGATACATTGTTGAAAGAGAGCGGCTCTCCAGTTGGGCTGCTCTGTGATTCACTGACAGCTTTCCCGGGTCAGGAATAAGGCGACCTCACAGAGAGTTACACACACTAAATAACTTTATTTCCAGAGGACATATAAAATAGATGTGGTTCTGTTCAGACAATAGATATGAAGGAATGTACTAATAAACAAAGCATGAGGTTGAATGAGGAATAGCATAAGAGCAATAATAACATTGGCTGTATAAGGAGATAGTGACATAACCAAAGGACTGTATATAACACAGAGAATCAACTACTATTAACAACTAGCCACAGTAACAACCGACAGTAAATGCACACGTTTCAATAACAACATCAATCACTCTTGTCCACTTGGAGAGAGACTGAGGAGGCTCTGACCTGAGCAGGCAGAAGGACTGTCAGGTGTCCTGCTCCCTAGCAACCTGCCTAGCAACCTATTGTTGGCCTGGTAACAGAGGTCACTGGGAGTTTGGGGATACAGATTATGATCCCCTTAGTCTCTCTGGCACCATCAACAACTGTTACTGATGTCCCTTCCTGCGAGTTTTCTGTTTTTTAAAATATTTAATCTGATTTGAGACATGTCTCAAGATGAAAAAACTATACTTTTAGTATATTTTCATATGACCAATATGATTTCATGTGACATATACAAAAACACAAACTCTCAGTCAAAAACATAAGTCAGAACACAGCCTCTCTATTCTCTCATGTGATTTCAGGTCCTCTGACTGGGAAAATGTCTTTCCACAATGAGAGCAGTGGAATGTCTTCTCCTCCTGTGTATGTATTCTTTCATGCTCTTTCAGGTGCTTTAACCAGTTAAATGTCTTTCCACACTGGGAGCAGTGGTAGGTCTTCTCCCCTCCGGTGTGTGTCCTGTCATGCTTATTAAGGCCAACTAACTTGGTAAAACTCTTTCCACACAGGGAGCATTGGTAGGGCTTCTCTCCTGTGTGCATTCTCTCATGCTCTTTTAGGTTCCCTAACTGGGTAAAACTTTTTCCACACAAGGCACATTGGTAAGGCTTCTCTCCGTGTGTATTCTCTCATGCTGTTTCAGGTTCATTAACCTACTAAAGCTCTTTCCACAGTGGGAACAGTGGTAAGGCCTTTCTCCTGTGTGTATTCTCTCATGTGTTTTCAGGCTCGCTAACCAGGTAAAATTAATTCCACATAGGGAGCAGTAATAAGGCTTCTCTCCTGTGTGTAGTCTATTATGTATTTTCAGGGACCCTAACTCTGTAAATCTCTTTCCACACTGGGAGCATTGGTAGGGCTTTTCTTGGTTGTGTGTCCTCTCATGCGTTTTCAGGCTCCCTAACCACCTAAAACTCTCTCCACAGTGGGAACAGTGGTAAGGCATCTCTCCTGTGTGTATTCTCACATGCGTTGTCAGGGTGCCTAACGACCTAAAAGCTCTTTTCACAATGGGAACAATGGTAAGGCTTCTCCCCTCTGTGTATTCTATCATGCTGTTTCAGGTTCTCTAACCGGGTAAACCTCTTTCCACACTGAGAGCAGTGGAAAGGCTTTTCTCCTCTGTGTGTCCTCTCATGCACTTTTAGGTTCTGTAACTTGGTAAAACTCTTTGCACAGTGGGAACAGTGGTGTTGTCCTGCTGGTTTGGACATTTCTGGGTCTGGTTCCTTTGAAGGACTCTTCCCGCTGTCAGAGTCTGGTCTCTCTCCTGGCAAAGAAACACTGAGTATTTAGTTAAACAGAAAGACCTGAATGAAACTTCCACATGATAAAACTGTCTTCCTATTAGGTTCAATCTAGACTAGATCCCTCAGTAACCTAAAGCCATTTTTCACAACATTTCTCCATTCAAAATAACCGTGGTGAGTGTAATAGAGTATCACACTAGGTTGAGTTGGCTCTTTCAGAACTCCACTAGGAGAAGCAAACACCTGTGCCTCGCATACCCCCTTAAAAGACCCTCGCTTGAAAAATGATTAAAAAAAAGTGGCAATATTACTGTTTGTCCCTCTTGAGACGCCATAGCAACAACAACAACCAACAACAACCAACTTCCTCAAAAGAGGCCGAATTAATGTCAGATAAATCAAGAAATCTGTAATTAATTTTGACTTGAATTAGTTTTCTTTTCTTTTTAAAATATATTTTTGAAAATTTGAGTAAAATAATGGACACAATACTTAGGCTTCTACTTCCAGCTTCTACATAAGCTTTCTACATACTATATACATTTCATTTCTTTTACAATAGTTTTGTTTGTTTTTAGTCCTATCTCTGAAGCCCATCCAGTTTGATTTATATTTTATATTTTTAACTGTGCTGTTTCAAAGGTTCTAAACCTGTATTTACAGTGGCTTGCGAAAGTATTCACCCCCCTTGGCATTTTTCCTATTTTGTTGCCTTACAACCTGGAAATACATTTTTATTTTTGGGGGGTTTGTATCATTTGGTTTACACAACATGCCTACCACTTTGAAGATGCAAAATATTTTTTCTTGTGAAACAAACAAGAAATAAGACCAAAAAAAAACAGAAAACTTGAGTGTGCATAACTAGTCAATACTTTGTAGAGCCACCTTTTGCAGCAATTACAGCTGCAAGTCTCTTGGGGTATGTCTCTATAAGCTTGGCACATCTAGCCACTGGGATTTTTGCCCATTCTTCAAGGCAAAACTGCTCCAGCTCCTTCGGTTGGATGGGTTCCGCTGGTGTACAGCAATCTTTAAGTCATACCACAGATTCTCAATTGGATTGAGGTCTGGGCTTCGACTAGGCCATTCCAAGACATTTAAATGTTTCTCCTTAAACATTTACATTTTATTTTTTTTAAACCACTTGAGTGTTGCTTTAGCAGTATGGTTAGGGTCATTGAACCTCTGTCCCAGTCTCAAATCTCTGGAAGACTGAAACAGGTTTCCCTCAAGAATTTCCCTGTATTTAGCGCCATCCATCATTCCTTCAATTCTGACCAGTTTCCCAGTCCCTGCTGATGAAAAACATCCCCACAGCATGATGCTGCCACCACCATGCTTCACTGTGGGGATGGTGTTCTCGGGGTGATGAGAGGTGTTGGGTTTGCGCCAGACATAGCGTTTTCCTTGATGTCCCAAAAGCTCAATTTTTGTCTCATCTGACCAGAGTACCTTCTTCCATATGTTTGGGGAGTCTCCCACATGCCTTTTGGCGAACACCAAACGTGTTTGCTTATTTTTTTCATTAAGCAATGTATTTTTTCTGGACACTCTTCCGTAAAGCCCAGCTCTAGGCTGATCAGAGCTCTATAATAATATATAATGTTTATAGGCTGAGCAGAGCTCTATAATAATAGATAATGTCATGTTATAGGCTGATCAGAGCTCTATAATAATATATATTACTAACTATTTCAGTCAATGTTATAGGCTGCATTTGATCCATTGTTAATAACGTTTTGTTGGTGGCCCACTTCATCTCTGAAGTAATAATGGACATGACTATCTTTTCTAAATGTTAACTGATGTGTTGAGCCAAGCCTTTCCATTGCAGTGGCTATCCATCTTTTGACCATGTTTTGAAGACTTACAAACTCAGGCGTTCAGTCTCCCCATAATGTTTGTCCATTTCATGTAACATCTATAACACTTCCTATTTATTTTATTTCTCCAACATGACATTATTTAGACGTCTGCTTGTTGGGGTATATACTCCCCCGAGGGGGACTTTAGAGAGCAATAGTAATGGCGTCTTTTTGGGGTATATACTCCCCCCCCCCGAGGGGTACTATAGAGAGCAATAGTAATGGCGTCTTTTTGGGGTATATACTCCCCCCGAGGGGGACTATAGAGAGCAATAGTAATGGCGTCTTTTTGGGGTGATATCTCCCCAGGGGGTACTATAGAGAGCAATAGTAATTCGGCGTCTTTTTGGGGTATATACTCCCCCGGGGGTACTATAGAGAGCAATAGTAATGTTTTTAGGCTGATCAGAGCTCTATAATAATAGATAATGTCATGTTTTAGGCTGATCAGAGCTCTATAATAATAGATAATGTCATGTTTATAGGCTGAACTGATCAGAACAGTGGCTATCCATCTTTTGACCATGTTTTGAAGACTTACAAACTCAGACATTCAGTCTCCCCATGTTGTTTGTCCATTTCATGTAACATCTATAACACTTCCTATTTATTTTATTTCTCCAACATTACATTATTTAGACGTCTGCTTGTTGGGGTATATACTCCCCCCGAGGGGGACTATAGAGAGCAATAGTAATGGCGTCTTTTTGGGGTATATACTCCCCCCGAGGGGTACTATAGAGAGCAATAGTAATGGCGTCTTTTTGGGGTATATACTCCCCCGAGGGTACTATAGAGAGCAATAGTAATCGGCGTCTTTTTGGGGTATATACTCCCCCGAGGGGAACTATAGAGAGCAATAGTAATGGCGTCTTTTTGGGGTATATCTCCCCGAGGGTACTATAGAGAGCAATAGTAATGGCGTCTTTTTGGGGTATATACTCTCCCCCGAGGGGTACTATAGGAGCAATAGTAATGGCGTCTTTTTGGGGTATATACCCCGAGGGTACTATAGAGAGCAATAGTAATGGCGTCTTTTTGGGGTATATACTCCCCGAGGGGTACTATAGAGAGCAATAGTAATGGCGTCTTTTTGGGGTATATACTCCCCAGGGGTACTATAGAGAGCAATAGTAATGGCGTCTTTTTTGGGTATATACTCCCCCGAGGGGTACTATAGAGAGCAATAGTAATGGCGTCTTTTTGGGGTATATACTTCCCCGAGGGGTACTATAGAGAGCAATAGTAATGGCGTCTTTTGTAGTCACTAACTCCACCATGGCTCATTGGACAAAGCCTGTGGGGAAATGAATGGTTTTAAAAAAAAAAGGGGTTTTGGATGAATGCCGAAAATAAGTTTCGTGGTAAACACAGGCTTCAGAGATCTTATACGTTTTGATCTATGAGACAATTTTCATCAGCTAACGTAACTGTTTGTGAATTTTGAAGCATTTATGTAATCAAAACAAACACATTTATTCATTAAAGGTCATGTTAACTGACTGATATTATGTTATAGAACAAAACGTGTAAGATCTCCCTAAGCCTGTGTTAACCTCACCACCTTATTCTCTGAGTTCATCCCAAAACCCCATTCATTTCCCCTTTCATTTCCACTTAGTGTGTTGTGAAATCTGTTATGAATGTATTGTAATGTAATGTAACATTTTATAACTGCCTTACTTTTCGGACCCCAGGAAGAGTGCAGCAGCTAATTGGGATCCGTAATAAATACAAAATACAAATTTCCCCCATAGGAATGGCTAAAACAAACCTGAGCTATCGACTTTCATTTTTTTTAGGACAACAAGTTAAGTGAGCTCTATAGACACACACATCAAACGAAGTTTCATTTAGGATATATCTTGTTGAGTCCACACACAGCCTCCCCTCCTCAGCTGAAATATGACCACAGCTTATCTTGTTGGTCCACACACAGCCTCCCTCCTCAGCTGAACATATGGACCACAGCTATATCTTGTTGGTCACACACAGCCTCCACTCCTCAGCTGAACATATGGACCACAGCTGGCAAATTATTTCTTATAGAATACAATGGAATTGGAGCATCGATACGGACAAGTCCATTCTGTGAGACATTAAAGTTGTGAATTTGCGTGCAAATCCGTTGTTAACGTTTTGTTGGTGACCCGCTCTTTGGTGGTATATACATTTTACAGTGTAGTTTTATCAATTCTTACATTAAATAACATATTCAAGCATAGAAATTCAGTAGAATGCCGTTTTAAAACCAGTTTGTGCCCCGGTTATTAAGACTGTCCTTACTGGTGTTAATCAGAGCTCCAGCATCCTCCTCTTCTTCTTTCAATGTGACAGTTATCTCTCCCTCCTCCTTCTTCACTCCTAAAACGGCATCCTCCTCTTTCTCTTCCTCTTTCACTGTAACATCTTCCTCCTCTTTCACTCTGAACGCGTCTTCCTCTTCTTTCACTGTAACATCCTCCTCCTCTTTCACTCTGAACGCGTCTTCCTCTTCTTTCACTATAACGTCTTTCTCTTCTTCTTTGACGGTAACAGCCTCACCCTCTACTTGTTTTTGTATTGTAACATCCTCCTCTCCTTCACTACAATGTTCAGTTGCTCCTTCGTCCAGCAGACCTCCTCTTCTTTTACAGGAGGCGAAGTAGCCTGGGTGAGCTCATGGTCAGGGGATGTTACTAGCTAGCGTTAGCGACAAGCCCCTAGTGTGGGGCTATCTTGGCTTATATAGCTAGATAGCAACGTAAATATGAAATTAAAAGTGGTAATAGCTGAACGACATGTGGGTTTAAAACACAAAGCGTCTAAAGAGCTTTATTGGTTCGACTATGTTGGCTAGCAAGCTACCGAGATAACTGACTAGCTGTTGTTGTTGAAGAAACGTCCGTCCACTAGATTATACGTCACACTGGCAGCATCGCCTGAAAGACCCACATCGCCATCTACCATCTCGGAGTGGGTAACGCAGTTGAGAGAAAAGTGTATTTTATTTCCAGAACAAACGTTTTTTTTTTTAAATATCTTTCATTAAATAAGAATATATTGAGACGTACGAAGGAAAACATATGTTGACTGATTAGTGCAGATTTGTAATGAGTGAGAATTTAAACTTTACATCTAACTTGCATTTAAGGCAATGTCATATTAATTCAGTCAAACAAACGCTCTGCATCATGGTTTAACAGTGATCTACGTTCTATGAAGCTGCTGAGAGCAACCTGGAGATCGCTAGAGGAAAAACAAAGCTAACTGCTCATGCCCAGGTCCTGGCATATCACCAGACTGCACACACAAGAGGCACTGAACACCGCACACACGTTATACTATACCAATCTCATTGCAAATGGTAGAGGAACCCCAAAATGCTATTTTCTGTCATAAAGGAATTAGTTCAACTCCCAGATAACTCCTCCCTTACCCCCTCCATTGAGAAATGTCATATCTTGCATTTTTCAATGAGACACTCGCGCTGAGTGTCTCAACTAGAAACCAAGTTCTATTTAAATGTAATTATTAAACAGATTAATACAATTGGCATTTGTTGATTCTAACATTCAAACCTCTGGAATTCGATTTGATATAGGATTTGGATATTGCAAAATGTTTAATGATTAAACAGATGAATAGAATATGCATTTATTGATTCTAACCTTGAAACCACTGGCATTGTGTCGGTGTTTCATTTGAGTTAATTTGTGTTTCTAGTCATTAAGCTTAATGTGTATGAAAATGGGATAGCGTTGTTCGATGACATTGATACATTGTTGAAAGAGCGGCTCTCCGTTGGGCTGCTCTGTGATTCACTGACAGCTTTCCCGGGTCAGGAATAAGGCGACCTCACAGAGAGTTACACACACTAAATAACTTTATTTCCAGAGGACATATAAAATAGATGTGGTTCTGTTCAGACAATAGATACGAAGGAATATACTGATAAACATAGCATGAAGTTGAATGAGGAATAGCATAAGAGCAATAGTAACATTGGCTGTATAAGGAGATAGTGACATAACCAAAGGACTGTATATAACACAGAGAATCAACTACTATTAACAACTAGCCACAGTAACAACCACACAGTAAATGCACACGTTTCAATAACAACATCAATCACTCTTGTCCACTTGGGAGAGAGACTGGGAGAGGCTCTGACCTGAGCAGGCAGAAGGACTGTCAGGTGTCCTGCTCCCTAGCAACCTGCCTAGCAACCTATTGTTGGCCTGGTAACAGAGGTCACTGGGAGTTTTGGGGATACAGATTATGATCCCCTTAGTCTCTCTGGCACCATCAACAACTGTTACTGATGTCCCTTCCTGCGAGTTTTCTGTTTATAAAAAAAATATTTAATCTGATTTATAAAACTATAATTTAGTATAAGTTCAAATGAACAATATGATTTCATGTGACATATACAAACCTATTGGTGGCCTGGTAGCAGACATCACTGGGAGTTTGGGGATACAGTTTATTCTCTCTGGCACCATCAGGGGATGGGTGGATTGAGCTGAATGAGGTTTAAAAAAATAAAAAATAAATCCCCAGGAAGAGACATCAGTAACAGTTGTTGAAATGAAAAACATTCACTACCTCATGAATGTTCCCATCAGTATTATTCCACCATGTCAGAGATGGATACATGATGGAATATAGTACATGGAATGGTATCACCATGGAAACCATGGGGTTTGATGTGTTTGAAATCATTCCATTTATTCCGTTCCAGCTGTTACCATGAGACCGTCCTCCCCAATTAAGGTGCCACCAGCCGTCTGTAGTTGAGAGATAGTTCAGACTACATACAGTCAGACTGGAAGGGTCCATGCAGATTGTTGGTAGAGAGATAGTGCTGTAGTTGTATCTAACCAGACTGGAAGGGTTCATGCAGATTAATGGCAGAGAGATAGTGCTGTAGTTGTATCCAGTCAGACTGGAAGGGTTCATGCAGATTGTTGGCAGAGAGATAGTGCTGTAGTTGTATCCAGTCAGACTGGAAGGGTTCATGCAGATTGTTGGCAGAGAGATAGTGCTGTAGTTGTATCCAGTCAGACTGGAAGGGTTCATGCAGATTGTTGGCAGAGAGATAGTGCTGTAGTTGTATCCAGTCAGACTGGAAGGGTTCATGCAGATTGTTGAGCAGAGAGGTAGTGCTGTAGTTGTATCCAGTCAGACTGGAAGGGTTCATGCAGATTGTTGGCAGAGAGGTAGTGCTGTAGTTGTATTGAGACCTCAACTTCAAGGGCCTTTGCCAGACCGTCATTGTCAATAATATTTTTTTAAATAATTGACCTAACGGGTCAAATAAAGCTAAAAATAAAAAAAAAAAATACAAATAAACTTCAGGTTGGAAGGGCTGAACACACGGTTGGTTGTCAGGGTTGGCCTCAGTTCAGAAGCAGTAAACAGGACACAGAATTGACAATTTGACTTTGAATGAAAGGAAATAGAATTGAATTCGAGTGAAATTCAAAATGCCTCTATGCTACAATGTACCTCTTGTACAGAAAACATCAAACATGACGTTATATACAGCAATAACAAATATCGGGTGGAAAACAATTGATTTTCAGGGAAAACTCTTAAAATGAACGACCAAGGAAAAAACAAAAACCTGTATGCAAATATTTAAAGTTATATTTTCATTCATTCACTTCAATTTTGTTCGAATATGGGCAAAATATGACATTTCCCAGAATGCATTAGTTTAACCTCAAGTCGACCAAATGTTTGGTGGAAATATAATTGGCTACTCTAAGAACCGAGGGTTAAAGACTATATGAAGATTGTTTGCAGAGAGAAAAGTGATATATTCTTTGGTATCTGGATTTAAGTAAACTCATGTTCTGATGACTGAGAGCTACAGTGGGGGAAAAAAAGTATTTAGTCAGCCACCAATTGTGCAAGTTCTCCCCCACTTAAAAAGATGAGAGAGGCCTGTAATTTTCATCATAGGTACACGTCAACTATGACAGACAAAATGAGAAAAAAAATCCAGAAAATCACATTGTGGCTGACTAAATACTTTTTCCACTGTATTTCTTTGCAATTGCACTGATTTCAACCCCTACTTCCTGTCACTAAATTCTACATCCTGTGACCAATTTAATTCTAACTTCAACTCCATGAAATTCCAAAGTTGTGATTTGAGCCTAACCCTGGTTGGTATGATGGAGTCAGTCTTCAGGGAATTTAGGCACAGTGTCTGAATTAAGAGAGTTATTGATGATTGTGGTCGTAGTTGGACTGAGAAGAGTGAGGCTGGATTCATGAGTACTGTGGGAATCGGGTCCAATGGGGCAGGTAGTTGACCTCAGACAGATGTTGGGGTTGTCAATGAGAATTTGGTGGAACTGCAGCTGGGAGGCTCAGTATGAAGCAGAGGGGCAGGTAGTTGACTTCAGACAGATGTTGGGGTTGTCAATGAGAATTTGGTGAAACTGCAGCTGGGAGGCTCAGTATGAAGCAAAGGGTAGATTGTACAGTGCAATAGATGCACTTGATTTTGGATTTTTGGGATTTGAAAAATTCATTAAAACAGTTTCATTGCTCAATGGAGTGGGTAAAGGAGGAGTTATCTGGTGGTTGAACTCATTTCTATATAACAGAACATATAATTCTGGGTTTCCCCTCACCATTTGCAATGAGATTGGTATCGTATAACGTGTGTGCAGTGTTCAGTGCCTCTTTGTGTGCAGTCTGGTGATATGCCAGGACCTGGGCATGAGCAGTTAGCTGTTTTTTTGTTGTTGCTCCCAGCAACTTTCATAGAACGTAGATCACTGTTAAACCATGATGCAGAGCGTTTGTTTGACTGAATTAATATGGCATTTGCTTAAATGCAGTCAGATGTGTAGATGGTGAAGTTTATTTTAAATGAAATAAAATAATTTTCTCTCAACTGCGTTACCCCCTCCAGTCAGCTGACGGCGATGAGCGTCTTTCCGGTGATGCTGCCAGTGTGACGTATAATCTAGTGGACGGGACGCTTCTTCAACAACAACAGCTAGTCAATCACCTCCGTAGCTTGCTAGACGACATAGCCAAAAGGTTCAAGCTCTTTAGACTGTCTCGGTGTATATTTGCCTCTGTGTGTTAAACACACTTCTGTCGTTTAGCTACCCTATTTCATGTTATATTTACGTTGTTAGTCAGCTAGCAGGCTGGTTAAGTTAGCACTAGCTAGCTAACACCCCCGACCATGAGCTCACTAAGCTACTCTCCTCCTGATAAAGAAGAGGAGGTCTGCTGGACGGAGAAAGAAGATCTAGTGAAAGAGGAGGAGGAAGAGGAAGATGTTACAATACAAAAACAAGTAGAGGGTGAGGCTGTTACCGTCAAAGAAGAAGAGAAAGACGTTACAGTGAAAGAAGAGGGAGACGCGTTCAGAGTGAAAGAGGAGGAGGATGTTACAGTGAAAGAAGAGGAAGACGCGTTCAGAGTGAAAGAGGAGGAGGATGCGGTTTTTGGAGTGGAGGAGGGGGGAGATGACTGTCGCATTGAAAGAAGAGGAAGGAGAGTTCAGAGTGAAAGAGGCGGAGAATGTTACTGTGAAAGAAGAGGAGGAAGAGGAGGTTGCCGTTTTTGGAGTGAACGAGGAGGGGGGAGAAAGTAGATCTGATTACCACCAGTAAGTACTATCTTAATAACAGGAGCACAACCAACCTCTGTTAGCGAATAATGGACGAAAGAGCGCTAACGTTACTTATTATAGTCCATGGACCTTACATGTTCTGCTTAGTGGCGATTTGGCTCTGGCAGCCGAAACGGCCAAATACTAAATGTGAATCCATTCTCAATTGCGGTACGGTTCTAGAAACATAAATCTCTCTATTTTTGATGTGATATTAAAGATAATTTCACAAATGCAAAATATACACTTACTGCACACTGTTTTAACACCTTTGCAGCCTTCAGTGTTTTTCCAGTGACAACCCCTTTGTGGCGTCCGTCTTCCATTTACAGACAGGTGTTAGGAGACGCTGATAGCTAATTAGCACAGGGACGCCTCTGACTTCCGTCTGTTTTTCCCCAAACACGCGCTGTAACATGGAGATATGGCCGTGTGGGAACATGAACCCAATAAACGTAGCAATGAAACCGCCTTTTTATTGCTGGTCTGAAAGATAAGTTCCTTTATGCTTCCAAAACCGTACAGCAACGCATGCTGTTCATGTTCAGACCGAGCGTCGGGGCTCTTAACAAAAACTCCCCTGTACAGAAGAAGCCTTCTTCCAACAACTCTGACGTGTAATGGAACGATCACAGGCTAACCCCCTGTCTGCTGTCTGTTGAACCAATGTGTGGTTTAAAGGCTAACCCCCCGTCTGCTGTCTGTTGAACCAATGTGTGGTTTTAAAGGCTAACCCCCTGTCTGCTGTCTGTTGAACCAATGTGTGGTTTTAAAAGGCTAACCCCTGTCTGTTGAACCAATGTGTGGTTTTTAAAACTAACCCTCTGTCTGTTGAACCAATGTGTGGTTTTAATGCAGCGTTCTACTGAAGTTGTACATTTAAATATGTTGTTCTGTACCGTAGGAATTGTTAAGCTACACTGTGAAATATGTGTACCACTCAAAAATGCTTGACCTTTGATTGTAATACTGTAGTCCTCAACAGGGCGGCCTGTTCAATAGGGGACGATATGGGCGACCGCACGCCAAACGGGAAAAGGAAGGGATTTTTTTCTAATCAATTATATCACGGCAACAGTAGTTATCAGTGTTGTAATCTAGACGTCTGATCTGCCCACAGTACACTGCCACTAAATGTCCAATTGCTTCAAATGGCCACCCCCCCTTTTGGGGCGATTTTCAGTCAGGTTGAAAATCGCCCAGAAGTCTGTCATAGATCTCCCATGTAAAATCTATTTTTTTCAAATTTCGAAGCTTTCAATACAATCTCTATGGGTGTCTGAGGGCTTGCACTTACGCGCTTTTCGTCATACGTAACGTAACCCATGAACGTAACAACTCGATTGTGTCTTTGAAAGAAGTTCCTTTTGTTTCGGCCGTAACAAATGAAGATAAATTAGAACGAAACAATTAGGACCTCCCAGACCAAATTTAATAATTCAACAGGTTTCTACTAAAGGCGGAAAGTCCTACACCGAGGATTTTCCAAAATTGGTAAGGAATGAAAAAGACATTGCCACTCTCAACTGGATGAGGGTACAGGCTAGCTGTCCGCCGCCACAACGATGAGGTTAGTGTTGATAATCACAAGTTTACTGGAGAACTGAGACCAAGTCAGAGACTTTGGACAGGGTGGATATGGTATAAGTAAGGCAGTTTATTCAGAGGTAAAGATATCTGGAATCGCGTGCACGGACCCGTTCGTCAAACTCTTAGGGAGCTATACATTAAGCCCCATTACCCCCTTACCATATCAGATAAGAGAAATTGCTGCAGCTACATATATTTTACATCCTGGCCCTACATAGTTCACTATTTGCATCACTTACCGAAAATATTACATGTGGTCATATATGCTTGAAAGTGGAGATGCCATAGAACGTCAAAAAGTAAACATTGCTGGAGACACATTGCCGTTTTGGAGAAGACATCGCGTTTGCTAGCGAAGAGATTTGTTGTGGCAAATGAACTTGGGCTGGGAATTGCCAGGAACCTCACAATAAGATATATGCATTGCGAGTCTCATGATTCTATACGTGTTAAGATTCGATACTGTGATTTTATTGCGCACCATATGTCTGTTGCAGAGGGATCAGAAAGCCATGAGAACGAGTTTTGATCAGTCATGGAAATAAAAGTGCTGAAAACAAATTGGCTCCCAATGTGAAAAGATTGAGAACAAGCTATGAAGGAACAATAATGGTGTTTTGGTGCAGGTACAGCCAACTAAGCGCTAAAATATTGCGAAATGTGTCAATACAGTATATCGTAAAGTATCACTATGTAACTCGTTTCTTTCACCCCAATCCAAATTAACGGTAAATAACTGAATTGTTTGCCCCACATTTAGCTAAGATGATTAGCTAGCCAGCTAAAATGTTTTATTTAGTTAGCAGTCGCATCTACAATAGTTTACTGTCAATAACATGTCTCCAAAATGACGTGGTGTCTCCAATTGTGTTGACATTTTACAATTCATGCGCATCCATGAGTATCCACTTTCTAGCTCAGCTGGTAGAGCACGGCGCTTGTAACGCCAAGGTAGTGGGTTCGATCCCGGGACCACCATACACAAAAATGTATGCATGTGCATGACTGTAAGTCGCTTTGGATAAAGCGTCTGCTAAATGGTATATTATTAGTTATTATTATTATCTGAAGAGGCCCGAAACATTGTGTGCAGACATTTTATGCAATAAATGAAGTAGGTTGAATCTAGTAGTTCTGATCTTCTGATTGGTCCTGATGAGTTAGGCGAGGTCCCCTCAGGCTACTGTCACTGTTGCATTGGCTCTGAGTCGGGTTCTCTGTCTTCAAATGTTCAGCCTAAGAGAGGGATTTGTGTGTGTGTGTGTGTGTGTGTGTTTAACAATGATGATGTTGTGTGTGTGTGTGTGTGTTTAACAGTGATGATGTGTGTGTGTGTGGTGTTTGTGTGTGTGTGTGTGTGTGTGTGTCCTCAGAGCAAGAACTCGTGAGTTGGAAGAACTGAGAGGCCTATGGCGTGGGTGTTGTCCTTGGCCACCTGCTGACAAGGCTGACAAGATAGGACCCTTTTGTCCATTGTTATTGGATAGGAACAGAACTTATAACCAGCTCCTGACCTAAATAGATCTTAGCACAACATTTTACTCAACATATCATATTCCATGGTATAACAAATATATTTACTATGACATTAGCAAGAACCGCCTACATCCTCAGCCGGCTAATCCAGTGTGTGAAGTTTTACGAGTGTTTGAGTTAGCTTTACGAGGCAAAGATGAAACTGAGGGCTCCACCAACCCTGGTAAGCCAACACTTTTGAGATCAGTCAATAAATGCTTCTGGTATTGATTTAAATGCTGCCCCTGTCTTCATGTTGTTGCTGGACATATCTTTTTAAAATGTGTGTAGGTCACCTAAATCATCAGAAAAATTGCCCCCTGAGAATTTTTTCAGGAGCCGCCACTGGTCCTCAATATCTATTATTGGTCGATTCCACAAATTCGGTGGCTTTTGAGAAGTGTAACTGGTAAAAAACAAACAAACAAAAAACGTTTGTTTTTCACCAAATTGTTACATTCTGTCATAAAGAGCACATGTTCAACTTCATGAACTAGTTTCTGAAGACAGAAAAACAAACAAAAAACTACAGTAAGTGCTAAATAAAGTAACAGGGTTTGTTTAAAAATATATATAGATATTCCTTATTTTACCCAGGTGAGTTGACTGAGAATACATGATCATTTACAATGAACTGGGAAAGTTTGCGTAACAGGGTTGACAATTTGTTCTTAAATCACCAGTAAATCCCCTCATTGACGGGGGAGATGGATTGTTGTGCAAAAAAATTATTAAAAAATAAGAAGTTTCCTTAAAATGAGGGACAAACGTAAATGACTCACTAATCGCATGAAATAAATAATACATCTTCAGAAATGACTTTGTCAAAGCAGAAAAATAAATAGGGCTTTACAATTATGGTGAAACCTGGATCGTTTTGGGATTAAGTGGGTTAAAATCATCTAGAAGTGACACAGGTTTATTTGGAAGGACATGTCCAAAATGCTACGTTTGGACACTAGCTCAGCCTTTATTAATATAAAAAAATGCATTGAATTCTCCATGTGGGCTATGTTAAAAGGGCACTTCCGTTTAATATAACAGGCTTCTAGAATTCAATGTTGGAATTTCTACTTAAAATATCAAGGGACGCAAAGGCCCTCTTTTGGTTGAACGACTAATTGAGAGTGACTTTACTCCCTAAAAACAGGGACCTTATTGGAGTACTTTTACTCAGCCTAAAAACAGGGACCCTAATTAGAGTGCTTTACTCAGCCTAAAAACAGGACCTTATTAGAGTGCTTTACTCAGCCTAAAAACAGGGACCTTATTAGAGTGCTTTACTCAGCCTAAAAACAGGACCTTATTAGAGTACTTTACTCAGCCTAGAAACGGGGACCCCTATTAGAGTGCTTCTCAGCCTAAAAACAGGGACCTTATTAGAGTACTTTACCCGGCCTAAAAACAAGGACCTTAATAGAGTACTTTACATTTCAGCATAAAAACGGGGACCTTATTAGAGTCTTTACTCGTGCCTCAAAAACAGGACCGAATTAGAGTGCTTTACTAGTCCCCATAAAAAGGGGGACCTTATTAGAGTACTTTACTCAGGACATTCCATGAAAGATGTGAGCTTATTTAGGATTGTTATTATTAAAGACACTGATTTATTTTGTATAATAATTATAATAATAATATGCCATTTAACAGATGCTTTATCCCAGAGCCACATACAGTCATGTGTGCATATTTTAGCGTATGGAGTGGTCCCTCGAACCCACTACCCTGGCGTTCAAGCAGAGAGCACACAGGGTGGTAGAGCAAGGCGCATGGCATCCAGGGTAGTGGGATCAAATCCCGGGACCACCATACGTAAATGTCACTTAAACTAACGACAGATTTCAGCTGGAGCAGTCATGTCCTTTTCACTAAAACAACGAGACAGTACTTGGAGTCATTTAGCAGACTTATCCAGACGACTTTGCAGGAGCAATTAGGTTAAGTGCCTTGCTCAAGCACATCGAACAGATTTTCACCTGAGTCGATTTCTGGGATTAGAACCAGATATCTTTCGGTTACCGCACAACGCTCTAAACCACTAAGCTACCCTGCCGCCCCAGGTCAGTTGGAGCAGTGTCCATGTCATGCGTAATCAACAGACGATGAGCTGGAGCATGTCCATGTCATCGTGTATGTAACCAGAGAGACTGATAGAACTGCTTGGACTGCTGTTCTTCTTCACAATTGGTGATGACATAATTCTGCATAGTTCACTTCCCGTCGGCTCATCAACTCACCCGATTTCCCCCATCATAATTTACTTCATTTATTTCATCCGTTGTTATATTGTAGTGAAATATAGATTTAGGTTCGGTTTTGAAGCATTTATTGGGGGTGATTATCAACTGGGCACGGAACTTTTTAAACTGTCGGAGACGGAGCCGGACAAGGTGGGGAAAATCATTCATAAAATGACACTGCCTCTAAAACTGGTTACAACACCAATTCGTTTGCCCTCCTAAAACTGGTTATAACACCAGTTCTGTTTGCCTCCTAAAACTGGTTATAACACTCGTTATGTTTGCCCTCCTAAAACTGGTTATAACAGCCGTTCTGTTTTGCCCTCCTAAAACTGGTTATAACACCAGTTTCTGTTTGCCCCTCCTAAAACTGGTTATAACACCAGTTCTGTTTGCCCCTCCTAAAACTGGTTATAACACCGATTCTGTTTTGCCCTCACTAAAAAAGGCATGCACCAGTTCTGTTTGTGAAGTATGTTGTGACAATGACAGTATCATTATATAAGACTTATTATCCAGTTCTGTTTGATGACGGGTGTCACAATGACTTGAGTATCATTATATGGACTTATTATCCAGTTCTGTTTGTGGTAGCTAGATTGTAAAACAACACATGTGAGAGATCTGTCAGGTCTTGGTAGGTAAGGTGTTCACCAGCTTCAGATGATAAGGTGTTGAACTGCGCAGGCGGTTCAGAAAGGCTGGGCAGTAGCTTAGTGTAGAGATCTGTCAGGTCTTGGTGGTAGGTGTACAAGATGATAAGGTTTGTTCAACGGCCAGGCCCGGTTTCCAGAAAGGCCTGGGCAGTAGCTTAAAGCGGAGGAGCTTCGGCGTCAGGAGGGGGGCATCAGTCAGTCCCCTTAGACAGGCTCCTCCTCTATTGAAGAACAGTTTTATCATGTGGAGAAGTTTTGCTCGGGTCTCTTTAAGTATTTAACGAAATAATCTGTTTTGTCTTGTGGGGGGAGAGACCAGACTCTCACTCTGACAAGCGAGAAGAATCTTCAGAGACAGACCTAGAAACATCCAAACCAAGCGAGACGACATCACTGCTCCACTGTGGAAAGAGTTTTGGCTGGTTAGAGATTACCTAAAGCGGTGCGAAAACACACAGGAGAAAAAAGCTTTTTCCAATGTTCCCAGTGTGGAAAGAGTTTTACCTGGTTGCAGAGCCTGAATGAGCATAAGAGAATACACTCTGGAGAAGCCTTACCACTGTTCCCAATGTGAATGACTTTTTCCTGGTTAGGGGGCTTGAAGCGATGAGAGGGGGCACACAGGGAAAAGCCGCTTTCCAGTGTTCCCAGTGTGGAAAAAGTTTTTAGCCAGTTAGGGAGCCTGAAGGAGCAGTGAGAAGGTACACACAGGGAAAAGCCTTTCCATGCTCCCAGTGTGGAAGGCAGTTTTTACCAGTTAGGGACCCTGAAGGAGCATGAAGAGGAATACACACAGGGAGAAAAAGCCTTTCACCAATGTTCCCAGTGCGGAAGAGTTTTACCAGCAAGGGGAACCTAAAAGAGCTGTGAGACAACACACACACACAAGAAAAGCCCTTCCAATGCTCCACCAGTGACTGGAAAGAGTTTTACCAAAGTTAAGTATCCCTGAATAGGCATGAGCGGACACACACAGGAAAGGATAAGACCTACCACTGCTCGCTGTGTGGAAAGATATTTAACCGGTTAAGGCATCTGAATAAGCATGAAAGGATACACTTTTCAGGAGGAGAGGAGCAATACCCTGCTCTCATTGTGAGAAAGACATTTCCCAGTCAGAGGACTGAAATCACATGAGAGAATAGAGAGGAAGGCTGTGTTCTGACTTATGGTTTTGAGCTGAGAATTAGTGTTTTTTTGTTTGTATGCCATTCAAATCATATTGTTTATATGAAATCATAATTTAAAAAAATGAAGGCCCACTTTGTTTTCTAGTTTTCATCTGGTGACATATGATGATGTCTAAAATCAGATTAAATATTATACAATGTGTATTTTGTTTTGGGTTGCATGAACTTTAGTGCATTTGAATACAAAGACTAAACCCTCCAATGATTTGTTCATTATATTATTGAGATGTTTGCTAAATGTAAATTATTATATAGATGAATGGAGTTCGCATTTTCTTGATTCTAACCTTTAAACCTCTTGAATTTGATATGATTTGGCTTTGTGAAAGTTAATTCGATTGATTTATGATTTGGATATTGCCCCAATGATTTGATTACATGATTTAGATATTGCTAAAATTAATTAGATTACTTGGATTTAGATATTGAAATGTTTTTAAGGTACTAAATAGATGAATAGAATGTGCAGTTATTGATTCTAACTTTGAAAGCGTCTAGAATTGAGTCGTTGTGTTTCATTGAGTTAATTTTGTGTGCCTAGTGTCCAGGGCGATGCTTCTAGCGCAGTGACTGATATAGAGACGTTTTGACTGATCGTCACGTCTATGCTAATATGGCACAAAATACGCTAGCTGGCGAGTGGCGCTGCTCCAACTTTACCTGGAAGAACGCATTTGAGGAGACAACAAAGTCGCTCATTGTGCCAGATTTTATAATAATTGTTTTCAATAAACATTTGAAATACAGTGTGTACATGTTGGTTAATAATCTCATCTTGGCCTCTGAGGTTTGCCCCATAGTTGCACAGCATCAGTTTTATTGCTAAACAACCAACCCAGTCTATAAGTTGCCGGTGTGGTTAGGTTTAAAATAGTAGAAATAGGCAGAGGTTTAGCCATTTGTGGCTGTGGTAAGTAGTGATGACCCAACAACAACAACTAACAAGCATAAGTCGGTCACCTTGGTAGCTAGCTAGCCAAAATAGCAGACAGATTCAAGCTCTTCAGTGTTTTCACTGTGGTCAAGTGAGCCGACACTGCAGCTAAACGCGGATTCCAGCCATCCAGCTATTCCAGTTTCCTCCTGAATTTGGAGTGCTTGCGAAACACAACATGAGTGTTTTTCTGGAAATGAGTCAGATCGCGCTCTCATGTGACGATAGCTACAAATCATTACAAGCAAACAGTTTGAAGCACACTTATTCAATCTTCCATAATAAAAATTACACCAAATAGTTTCTGCCATTTTCCAAAAGTAGAGTAGCGCGTGGTGGTGCTGTTGAGGAAATGTTATAGCAAGATGTGTTTACATGCCTTACACAAAAAAATATTGCAGTTTGAAACTGCAGTAAAGGGTCTGCAAAAACTGCAGTCGAGATGGTATTTTTGGACAGCAGTAAGTGCAGAATAACTGCAGTGTGTACTGCACTCTGGCTGCACGGTATTGTTTTAAATGACTCATGACACACAATGTCACCAAGATCTAAGTGACCTTGAGTTGACCCTTGACTTATGACCCTACACACCCAGCAGGACTCTACACACTGACAGGACTCTATATACACTGACAGGACTCTATACACTGACAGGACTCTACACCCACTGACAAGGACTCTACACACTGGCAGGACTCCTATACACTGACACAGCAGGGCTCTACCCACTGACAGGACTCTACACACTTAACATGCACACATATTTTATAATGACTCTACACACTCAGCAGGACTCTACACTTAACATGCACACCATATTTATAATGACTCTACACACTGAGCAGGACTCTACACTTAACATGCACACATATTTATAATGACTCTACACACTGACAGGACTCTACATAACATGTGTACACACATATTTATAATGACTCTACACACTAGCCAGGACTCTACATTAACATGCACACAGATTTATAATGACTCTACACCCAGGACTCTACACTTAACATGCACACACATAATTTATAATGACTCTACCCACACTACATGGACTCTACACTTAACATGCACACATATTTATAATGGCTCTACACGCTGACAGGACTCCTACACACTGACAGGACTCTACACACTGACAGGACTCACTCACTGACAGGACTACTGACAGGACTCACACACTGACAGGACTCTACGCGCTGACAGGACTCTGCACACACTGACAGGGACTCCTACACACTGACAGGACTCTACATAACATGTACACACATTTCAATGACTTTCACACATAACTGAGACTCTACACACTGACAGGAATCTACAAGCTGACAGGACTCCCACACTACACGCTGACAGGACTCTACACACCACACACTGACAGGATTCTACACACTGACAGAACTCTACACACCCCGACAGGGCTCTACACACTGACAGGACTCTGCGCACCACCATGCACACATGTTGATAATGACTCTACACACTGACCAGAGACTCTACACACTGACGGGCTCCACACACTGACAGGACTCTACACACTGACTTGAGACTCTACACGCCCAGCCAGGACTCTGCTGCATTTGACAGGGACTCTACACGCTGAAGGACTCACCTACACACTACACACACTGGTAGGACTCTACACACTGACAGGACTCTACACACGCTGACAGGGCTCTACTGCAGCTAACAGGGACTCTACACCAGCAGGGCTCTACACACTGACAGGACTCTACACACCTGACAGGACTCTACACACTGACAGGGCTCTACACACTGCCAGGGCTCTACACAGCTGAGCAGGACTCTACACTACGCGCTGACAGGACTCTACACGCTGACAGCCAGGACTCTACCACACACTACACACTGACCAGGACTCTACGCACTGACAGGACTCTATACACTGACAGGACTCTACACACTGACAGGACTCTACACACACTGGCAGGACTCTATACACTGACAGGGCTCTACACATTGACAGGACTCACTTTAACATGCACACATATTTATAATGACTCTACACACTGACAGGACCTACACTTACCCATACACATTATTTATAATGACTCTACACACACTGACAGGACTCTACACTTAACATGCACATATTTATAGTGACTCTACACACACTGACAGGACTCTACACTTAACATGCACACATATTTATAATGACTCTACACACTGACAGGACTCTACACACACTGTAGGACTCTACACACACTGACAGGACTCTACACACTGCTAGGACTCTGCACGCTGACAGGACTCTACCGCTGACAGGACTCACCCACCCAGGACTCTACGCGCTGACAGGACTCTACACACTGACTTGGACTCTACATAACACATGTACACACATTTATAATGACTCCTACACACTGACTGGACTCTACCCACACTGCACCGGGACTCCCTGCGCTGACAGGACTCTACGCACTACACCTGCCGGGACTCTACTCGCTGACAGGACTCAACACACTACACACTGACAGGACTCTACACACTGACAGGACTCTACCACACACCTGACAGGGCTCTACACACTGCAACAGGACTCTACACTTAACATGCACACATGGCCTATAATGACTCTACACACTGACAAGGACTCTACACACACCGGCAGGGCTCTCTACGCACCTGACAGGGCTCTCTACACACTGGCGGGGCTCTGCGTGACTGCAAGGACTCTACACGCTGACAGGACTCTACACGCTGACAGGACTTTCTAAGCCGGCAGGACTCTCTGCGTGACAGGGCTCTACACACTGACAGGACTCTACACACTGACAGGGGACTCTACACCACTGACAGGGGACTCTACACGCTGACAGGACTCTACGACGCTGACTTGGGGGACTCTACACACTACACACTGACAGGACTCTTCTGCACTGACAGGAAGCTCTACACACTGACAGGGGCTCTACACGCTGACAGGACTCAACCACTACGCTGACCCAGGACTCTACCACGCTGACAGGACTCCTACACACCACACTGACAGGACTCACACACACTGACAGGACTCTACACACTGACAGACTCTACACACTGACAGGACTCTAACATGACACTTTATCCCATAATGACTCTACACACTGACAGGACTCTACACTTAACATGCACACATATTTTTATAATGACTCTCTACACACACACAGACAGGACTCTACACTTAACATGCACACATATTTATAATGACTCACACACTTTGCGGACTCTACACTTAACATGTGCGCACATTTATAATGACTCTACACTGACCGGACTCTCCACACTGCAACAGGACCCTACACACTGACAGGACTCTCTGCACGCTGACAGGACTCTCTACATACTGACAGGACTCTACACACTGACAGGACTCTACACACTGACAGGACTCTGCATGACGGCAATGGTCTCTACACACTACACACTGACAGGACTCTACGCGCTGACAGGGACTCTCCATGCTGACAGGACTCTACACACTGACAGGGACTCTACACACTGACAGGACTCCCTACACACTGACAGGACTCTACACCTGCGCTGACAGGACTCTACACACTGACCAGGACTCTACTACGTGACCACAGGACTCTACTGCGCTGACAGGACTCTACACACTGACAGGACTCTACACACTGACAGGACCCTACACTGACAGGACCCTACACGCCGAAGCAGGACTCTACACATGACAAGGACTCTACACGCTACATACAGGACTCTACACACTGACAGGACTCTACACACTGACAGGACTCTACACACTGCAGGACTCTACACACTGACCCAGGGCTCTACACGCATAACTAGGACTCTACACATAGCACTGACAGGACTCTACACACCCGTGACAGGACTCTCCACACTGACAGGACTCTACACACTGACAGGACTCTACACATAACACACTGACAGACTATCGCTAACAGGACTCTACACACCTTTACACTGACAGGACTCTACACGCTAACAGGACTCTACACACACCTGACAGGACTCTACACACTGACAAGGACTCTACCACACTGACAGGACTCTCCACACACTGACAGGGCTCTACACTGCTCTGGACTCTACACATAACACCACTTGACAGGACTCTACACACTGACAGG